>NC_040045.1:20758031-20844234 GCF_003713205.1 Coffea eugenioides | reverse complement strand
AACATGAAATTGAATCAATTAAATCATGTAAACAACCCACATTTAAAAGGTAAAAGAAGAAGGGATTTAATTGCAAGAATTAAAAAAAAGTTTTGGGGCCAAAATTAAAGAAAAATAAAGTTTAGGGGTCAACTTAAGTTTAAATCATGACTTAATTGAATGAGATCTGGAAGTTATGCAGGCTTTAATGTAATTTCACCAAAGGTCAGGGGTCAAACTGCGAATTCATAAACATTTTCCAACCCAGTTTCGTCTTCCTCGCGATGCTCGGAAGCCATTTCCGTTCTTCTTCGCAATCAAAGCCATTCCGAAAATCAATACAAAACAAAAACTTCCTCTTCTAACATTGATTTGAGTTCGTACAAAAGGAGAAATAAGCACAATCAAGATTTCTCCAACGCAAGGAATTAAACTTGCCGACTTATCCATTTTCCTCACATAAAGATGCAGGCAAGTCATCTTTCAAACATAATATTCGGTCGGACATTTTATCAAACAACATATGGGCAAAAGAAAAATCACTCATTTTTGTTTAATTGAAACCGTATTCAGCCCCATAAATTTATCAGAAACACACAAAAGAATGAATCTACAGTCCATTCAATCACATAGAGCGTATATGCTCGAAATTACAGACAATCGATAAGAAATTGCAACAACAGATTCATAAGAGTCGTGCTTGGGGTTGGGATTTTCATCATTTGTGCTTGAAAGGCAAACTGAAATTCGAAGGAAAAAATGACTTACAGTGCTTTCTTGGTGTAAATTTTTGCAGGCGGTGGTGATGGATTGATGGTGAGGTGGTAGCGGCTCGGTGAATTGGAAATCTTCGCTGCTGTTGCTGCTCAAGTCATCCACGGAAGAAGAACAGGTGGAGAAGAATTTAATGAGAGTCTCGACACCGCAGCTGTACTTGTCCTCTTCACCGAGAATCAAAAAGGTTGCCGAGGATGAGTTCTTTGGGCTTGGCACGGACAGAGGTGGCGGTCAAAGGAAAGAGTCGTGGTGGAGGCGTTGGGGAGTGACGGCAGAAAAGGCTTGTGTTGGAAACGGGAAAAACAGAATGAGAAATGAGGGGTTTTGTGGAGGAGTCGTTTGGGGAAATTGGAGGGCATTTGTGGACGGAAGGTGGAGAGAGAAAGGAAGAGATCAGGAATGATCTGCTGCTGCTGCTGTTTGTGGTAAGGGTTAGGCGGGCGGGAGGATCTTCGACTTTGAGAGGCAGCAGAGGAGGAGCTAAGAGCGGAGGAGAAGATAGGTAGATTTGGTGGTTGGTCGAAGCGATTGGGCGGCTGTTGCAGCCATGGTGGCCGCTGCCATTTTTCCTCTCTGAAGGTTTGAGGGCTCCGTCTTCCTTTCCTTATCCTCTGTTTTTCGGCTCTCTTTTTTTTTCCCTCTTATTCCAGGCATGCCATTCATTTCCCAATCCCTTTCTTTTTTTATTTTTCTTTTTCATTTTCTTTCCCTCAAAAATTCCTTAAACTTACCAAGTGTCCCTAACACCTCACCCTTTAGGTGCTTAGTTTTTTAAAACATAAAAGAGACACTTGTCCAAATGCATGCCTCCCCACTTGTCATTTTCACTCTTTTTTCCTTTTTCTCTTTTTCCCTTTTTTCTTTTGTTTTTCTGAAATTTAATAAGACAAAAATAAATAAATAATAAAAAATAAAATAAACCAGAACAAAATAAAATAAAAAATAAAAATAAAAACCCTAGAATTGAAGCAAATAAACCTATTAAATTAATTAAAGAAATAAAGTTAAAAAATCAAAGATTTGGTGTCTACAGTTTGCCTCTCTTTGTCTGAGTTTTGAAAAAACTTGAGACAAAGAAGTAGACACCGAATACTTACCTGTGTCATTCGGTTGCCACTATTCGAACGACTGCCGTCTTTGAAGATGAGGACTGTCCTCCTTTAACAAAAATTTTAAAATGGGACTGACCCAGACGAAGAATTTAAAACAGGACTGATCCGAACAAGAAATTTAAAATGGGAATGATCCGAATGGGAAATTTAATCATGGGACTGACCCGAACAAGAAATAAAGTCATGGGACTGACCCGAACAAAATTTAAAATCATGGGACTGATCCGAATAAAATTTAAAATCATGGGACTGACCCGAACAAAATTTAAATCATGACTGACTGAACAAGAAATTTGAATGGACTGACCCGAACAAGAAAATTAAACGGACTAACCTACAGAAAATGGAAACGGACTGACCCCAACATTTAAAAGAGGACTGACCCCAACAGGAATTTAAATCGGGACTGACGCCCGAACTAGAATTAAATCGGGACTACTCATGTTTTGATGTCGATATAAATAAATGTCCAGTGGACTAACCCATGTTCAGTGGCGGTGAAAATAAAATGCACACTAGTGGGACTGACCCATGTTTAGTGGCAATGAAAATGAAATGCACGGTAGTGGGACTGACCCATGTTTAGCGGCAATGCAAATGAAGTGCTCACTGGTGGGACTAACCCATGTTCAGTGGCAATGAAAAATAAAATGCACACTAGTGGGACTGACCCATGTTTAGTGGCAATGAAAATAAAATGCTCACTGGTGGGACTAACCCATGTTCAGTGGCGGTGAAAATAAAATGCACACTAGTGGGACTGACCCATGTTTAGTGGCAATGAAAATGAAATGCACGCTAGTGGGACTGACCCATGTTTAGCGGCAATGCAAATGAAGTGCTCACTGGTGGGACTAACCCATGTTCAGTGGCGATGAAAAATTAAAATGACAGACTATGGGACTGACCATTTTAGTGGCAATGAAAAATGCACGCTAGTGGGACTTGACCATGTTAGCGGGTAATGAAAAATGAAAATAAAAATGAAATGCACACTAGTGGGACTGACCCATGTTTAAATGAAATGCACACTAGTGGGACTGACCCATGTTTAGTGGCAATGAAATGCACGCTAGTGGGACTGACCTATGTTTAGCGGCAATGAAACTGAAATGCATGCTAGTGGGACTGACCCATGTTTAGCGGCAATGAAAATGAAATGCACACAGGTGGGACTAACCCATGTTCAGTGGCAATGAAAAATAAAATGCACGCTAGTGGGACTGACCCATGTTTAGTGGCAATAAAACATGAAATGCAATGTAAATGAAAGGCTCACTAGTGGGACTGACCCAACGGCTAGTGACAGTGTAAGTGAAAGGCACACTAGTGGGACTGACCCAATGGCTAGTGGCGGTGCAAAATGAAATGCTCACTAGTGGGACTGACCCAACGGCTAGTGGCAATGTAAATGAAATGCCTTGACAATTGGTCAGTGGGGTCAAACTCGAGCCTGCCTTGATAATCGGAAAGAGCAAGGCATGTTAGTGGGACGAACCCAATGCTAACGGAGATAGACTAAAAACAACACATACGTTAGTGAGATAAACTCGATGCTAACGATGGTTGAATAAAAACGCACACGTTAGTGAGATAGACTCGATGCTAACGGTGGTAGAATAAAAATGCACACGTAAGTGAGATAGACTCGATGCTAACGATGATGGAATAAAAACGCACACGTTAGTGAGATAGACTTGATGCTAACGGTGGAGAAATCAGTGAGTTAAATGTGGTTGTCAAGAATGGGGAATGGAAGGGTGCGCGGCGGGCGCTGAGATTTCATCAACAAGAAATTAAAATTTGTCAAGGAACAAGAAATTAAATTCAAGTTTGATTTTTTGAGAATCTTTGTGCAACCGATCAATTGATTTGCATTACGGCATGGTTGCTCCTCCTTGAGGCCTTGATTTGTAAGATTCTGACTTACGCTTCTTCGTCGATTTCAGCCATGGATTCCTGCACAGGGGGCTTACCAAACTACAACATGCACTTAAAATTCATGAAAAGAGCAGCGTGATTGATTAAAAAATGTCTTGCTTGACTCTTGGACGAAATCCTCAAATGTGTTACAAAATCTGCCCCAGTGTGGGCTTATTTTGTGAAATCTTACAAATAAAAAATTTGTCCCAGTGTGGGCCCATTTGATTGCAAAAATTTGTTTGGATGACTCTCCATTTATCTGAAAAAAATAAAAGACGGCGTTTTCTAAAATCTTGGAAATAATCACATATAATATGAAGAAAAAACCTTGCTTAAACTCATACAACAAATTTGATGATGAATTTCTCAAAATAATACCAAATTACAGAAGATTTCTCCCTCACTTTAGCATCGATGCTTAGGGTAATGGGTCATCACTTCTTGTTGGCTTGTCTTTCAGGACCAATCGAGTGGGTGTTATTTCTGATTTTGAGGTGGCTAAGGAAAATGAGGAGTCAGGATTTGTCTTATTCTTGTGCCTTCAATATTACATCTTAGTGAAAGCAAATAGTTTGTCACCCTTATTTCTTAAGAAAACTTAGTTAACACATAAGCTTCGTAAGCTTGCAACAGAGGGGTAGAAACGATACCAAAACATGCGGAAATAGGTCATAACCTTATGATCACGAGTGACAGGTAGATTTCTTAGGAGTGTAACCCTTGCTTTGAGTTGTCATAAGGGATAAGTCAGCGATGGACTTTATGAACTTGTAATGCGGCTGGAAAACGATAGTTAAAGAAAAAATTTTCGAGGGTATTGCACCGAAGATCGCATTTTTCTCAAAATTGCTCTCATTTCGTACTCAAAGATCTCAGACTTTGTTTGCATCATTCACCAGGAACTTCAGCGTCGAATTTTTGTGCATTTTTCTTGCATTTACTTTTCTTGCTTTGCTTTTTGCTTCTTTTTCTTTTCTTGACCTGGTGGGTTTTCACATGGTGAGTAGTGTCAATCCCATACCCAAGCAATTCAGAAATACAGTTAAAATTTTTGGCATCAGAAATTTTCTTAACAGGGTCATTGCAAAGAACAGAAGTCAGGACTTTCGGCTTTTGTAATGGGGTCTGGTGGGGTGTTTAGAAAAGTTAAGGTTTGAAGGCAGATTTCAAAAGTGGTTTAAGTAATCTGAGATCGCATTGTTGCGCCAACCCTATTTTAGGGTTAAATCAAAACTTGCCCCAGTTCATTCTCCATTGAGGCTTTTCTTTCATTTTCCTCATTTTCTTTTCTTTCATTTCTTTTCTTTTGGCCTTCCTTCAAAATTAAATTTGCCCCAGTTTGGGGTTTTTCTTTTTCCTTTTTTTCCAAAACTCAATTTACCCCAATGTGGGGTTTGCGATTCTCAGGGTTGCCAAACGAAATAGTGTATTCTGAAGGTTCAAAAGGGATAACTAAGGATAGAATGTTTGATTTGGAAAGGAAGACGGCCTGACTTTCGTTCCATTCCTCACATTGACCCTGAAAGGAAACTTTCATTAATGGAAAATTTCTTGCATGTATCTGAATTAATTGACTGAGGAAGACTCTTGTTCATCCATAAGTGGTTCGTCGGACAAAACTCTTCCTTTTTCTTTTTCGTCAAAATTGAAGCCCAGATAGTAATGGTAGAATCAAATTTTCCCAATTTGCGGTTCCCCTTTTTTTCTTTTTTTGCAAAATTCTCCAATCTCCTTCTCCAATGTGGGGTGCGATCATAAGTGCATTCGAAAAGAACTACCTATTTTGGCTCAAATGAGGATGCAAGGGGTAATCAGTGTTTAGGTTGTAGAAACGATGGGCAAAGCATCATTCTTACGCCTCATGACAACCAATGTAAAGTATAGCTCATTGAGAACCCATTCCCTTTTGAAAATTTTCCCAATGTAGGGTAGTGATCATTAAGGCCCTTATTTGAAACGAAATTATTCTTTTAAGGCTCAAATTGGAGAGCAAATGATGAAATCTGTATAGATAGAAAAACGAACGCTTGAAGTATCATTCCAAATTTTCAAAACAAAGAAGAAGTGATGTACATTTTTGCTTTCACTTAGATGTGAATTGAATCCGGTTAGACCAATGGGCATTTTTCCAAGCAAAGATTGTCCCAATTTGCAATTTGTCAATCAATGTGACTGATTTTTGGGGGTCCATAAAAGTGGGCAAAATATGGATTGTGTAGTGAAAGAGAAAAGTATTGCATTGGATATTTCGAGGCAGACCAATCAGTTTGAGTGATTTCTTTTAATCTCGAACACTCTTATTGTATAGCTCAGATCACCATCTAGTGTGAATTTTCAGGCAAGAGGTTGAAAAAAATCTCAATTTGAGCTTATTTCTTAAAATTCATCATGAAATCTCTTAATGAGCTTAAATAAAGAATGAAATGTACATGAGTATATATAAAATAATTAATTGTCTGAATAAAAGCTTCATTATTGCCAACGTTTGAAAAATTTTAAAAGCAATACATATGAGAAAAATTCTAAAGAACTCCTTTGCACATGTATACACACTTTTCTCTCTTAAAAGCCCTCTTTTTTTTTTTGTTTGAGCATTGAAACCTCTTAAATGTTTTACACGAGCGCTTTCAGATGAATTTCCAAATTTACATTGTAGGGCCTGCCCAAGAATCAAGCAATACTTGTAATTTTTAGGATTTTTAGATAAAAATCGTTATCAGATATAGAAAAATATTTTGACCTTCTTGAAACATCTTTAATAAATGCAGGGAAGCGGGAAAATAAAAGAAAAAGCCCAGAGTTAGTAAGTAAAATTGTAAAATCGGCATACATGTCCTATGGGAGAGCCCTTTTGCGCCAAGGGTTGGCCTATCATGAAAATGCAATCCTCTAGGGTAGGCACTATACAATACCTGATGGATCCGATCAACTTATTGAGTGAAAAATAATTTGAAAATTTTGGTCAATTGGAGTGACGAGAGACATTTGTCAAAATGAGGACAACGTCCGAATGGATTGATCACTTCGATCGGTACAAGAATTTGCAAAAACGCACCGGTTTGAACTTGATGAACTTCCTATCAGAGAGATTGAAATTCGTTGACAAATTTTTCTCAGTGAATGGCTGGATGCAATGGATGGTTTTCTCAAAATCGACTAGGTTTCCCAATTCGACATTGAAACCCTAATTGGTCAAATGGGTTGAATGACATTGACAATTTATTTAAAATCGACCGGATTACCCTAAAAAGTGTAAACTAGTCAAATGAATTAGATGAAATTGATAATTTATTCAAAATTGACCGGATTGCCCTAAAAATGGTAAACTGGTCAAAAGAATGAAATGGATGATTTATTCAAAATTGACTATATTGTCCTAAAATGAATGAATTGACCAAATAAATTGGATGAATTTGATGGATAATTTGATCAAATGAATTGAATGGAAATGATGGTTTATTGAATTGTCTACCTATTGGTAGTTTCAAAAAATCATTGCGATGCATTAGTCTATGAGTCTTCTAAAATCAAGATTTGGCCTCAATATGTTTATCGTCTCAACAAAGAATGATCATTTGTAAATTTCTTCAAATTAATGTCCT
Source organism: Coffea eugenioides (assembly GCF_003713205.1). Lineage (NCBI taxonomy): Eukaryota > Viridiplantae > Streptophyta > Magnoliopsida > Gentianales > Rubiaceae > Coffea > Coffea eugenioides. The sequence continues at coordinate 20,836,841 of NC_040045.1, read as the reverse complement.
TTACGCAAGGGATTTTTACCAGTTTTTTATAAATGGCCAAAAAATGATTGTTAGATGTTCATATTCTAATGTGCAAAATTTGTTCTACGATTATGGAAGAAGATCGGATCCTACCTTACCTTGTGCACTACCCCTTTGGAAGGTACAAAAAACATAAACATGCAAGTCTCATTGGACTACTTGTCCGAGACATAAGGTAGTTTATTCCTATCATAGGATCTCCTAAATGGCATTCCCTTCTAAGGTTTATGCATGATGCCATTTTATCAAAGCAATAAAATATACAATTTAAACGATATCATGACCTAAAAGGACCCTCTATATGCCAGGGTGGGTCTAAAATGATATGCAATTATTAATCTATTTATGCAATATACCAAAATCTTTAAACGTGCAATAACCTATTTACAATGGTAGGTTCTAAAAGGAGATCATGTCAGACCTCTTATTTCCCAACGTTTGTGAATGCAAAAGACAAGAAACAAAGAAAGTTAGTTCAACACATAACACGTTGTGGCAATCAAATAATAAATATAGAAAGCAAAAAAATAAGGAAAGAGGGTTGGAATCCCTCCCCTCATGCCTAGTGTCCCTAATTCAGGATACGGTCGACTCTACCCTAAGCAATTCTATTATGGATGCATTAGGTTTGGTTCACTAATGCATCTAGACTCGATACGGCTTCGGCTCCCAAGCCTTCAGACCTAAGGACGAAGGGTCATCACTCCCAAGGCCTTCGGTCGGTGGCTCGAGTGATCCCTTAGGCATCGCTATGGGCGCAGTGTACACCATCCGCCTACCTAAGGAAATCAATCCTAATCCTACAAGGTGGTGTGGGAAACGCCCACGAAAAAGAAAAAAATAAGGTAAATAAGACTATGCATGCACATATGAGGTGCTTTCTTATTGAGGGGAGGGATCGAGAACCAATGCGAGGCTCTAGGGTAATATCCCCCCACCCAAATGCAATGCAAAGCGCAGAATCACATAAATAAACCATCCATCCATCCAAACAATCGTACGCCAATAGTAAGGGACTGAGTTGATAAGCGCGAAATGCAAAAATCCTAAAAAGGAAAAATGCAACCCTAAACATCCAAATGCAATACATGAAAGGGGTAGAAAAGGATAAGAATAACTAAATCAAGTGCTCGGACCCACTTAGAAAGTCCCCAGTGGAGTGGCCAAGCTGTCGCGCCCCATTTTTTAATAATAAAAAGTATAATAAAGTAGTAAGTGAATGAAGTATGATTTGAAAATTGGTGATGTGTGTGAAAAAGAAAAAGAAAAAGGCCATGGGACTTTGAAATGCGACGGTTTGGCCAAAATAGTAATCTAAAAAGGTTTTGATAAAAGTGTAGGAATCGCCACTTGGTATCGAGTTAGGGTGTACCAAGTCACCCAAAAATGTGGATTTAAAAATGTAAAAAAAAACCTTTTTAGATTGACTTCAAAATCTACGATAAATCAGAGAAAATGGTTCGGGGGTCGCGGTTGAAGAGAGGGAAGGCAAAGACAATGTCAAAGGCACCCTCTCAACCTAGCCTAAGTTAGTTGCGTGATTTAGTCATGATTTTCCTAATTTCTAACCAAAAGATGTATCGCATTTAGATGTAACTAATATGAATGCAATCCTAAATCTAATGATGAATCGAAAGGGACAAATATCTCTTAGAGGCTAGATCGGACTAAATCACATGCGTTGTGATAGCCAAGGATAAGCCTTCCAAGAGGTCACGAGTAATGCTAATGACGAAAAAATGAATGAAATGAATGTATGCAATATGAAAACATGAGCTTGTGTGAAATAAAAAAAGTAATAATAAAAATAATAGTTTGTAAGTGGGAGTGTGCAAATGGGGGTGCAAGGTGAGGTATGTAAAGTGATAGTGTGAAGTGCATGTGTGCTCAGTGGTAGTATGTAAAGTGCCAGTGGTAGAGTGAAAATGTGCAAAATAAGAGTTGTGTAAAGTGAAAAATGTGAAAAAAGGGATAGAATATAAAGTGAGAGTGCAAAGTGATAGTGGATGAATGAAATGCATGAACCCTAGAGGAATGCAAACAAGATGGGTACGGGGAGACCCTAAATCGTGACTTTTACTTTTCCTTTTGGTTAGAAAAAGAATGAGCGTGCTAAGGCTATATGTAGCCACACTCATCCATCCCCCTTACCAAAAGGGTGACTCCCTAACCTAATCAGGCAAATCACCCTAATGACTAGAGTGAAATGCAAAAATCCTAAACATCATACTTTGAATGTGGGAAAGAGGAAAGGATCATGCAAAAATGTAAAAAATACTAAGAAAAATGCATGAAAATGTAGTGAGGGCATGCGAGTATGTACTAGCGAGGAACAGCCCTATTGGGTCTAGCATTGGACTAGCCCTTTACTAACGCTCATTTACAAGCATTGGACTTGTGAGCTCGAGGGGAAGACCATGACTAGCATTGGACTAGTCACGGTAACGTGCATTCCATCCACATAATCAGCTATAATACTAAAGCAAATAGACATGCAAAGCACATAGTTTCACATAGCACGTAGCACATAAGCATGCTTATCTAGATGCAGAAGCCTAGGAAAAGCGATTAAACACATGAGCATATAGGCACGCACAAGCACATAACACATAAGCCCTAGCTATTACAAAAGGGGAGGCCCTACTACAATTTAAAAGGGGGAAGGAATTAAATGAAATGATAAAATAGCCTAACTATTACAATTGCGGCATTCAAGTGCCTTTCAAATGATCGAAATTGAACTAAAATAAATATATAAAATTAAAGCCAATAAAACAAATAAATAAAAAAAAAATTCAAGAGGCATGCAATTACACACGTAAAGTCACATAGGGCACGTAGGGTCAAATAAAGTAAGAAATAAGGGATGGAGTGTACCTCCCTTGAGTTGGAGCCCTAATGAAATGAACTTACTTATTTACCCTCCAAAAAATAAAGAAAGGGTCAAGGCATCACTTTAGTTAACAAATAATCACAAAAGATAAAAAAAAACATGAAATTGAATCAATTAAATCATGTAAACAACCCACATTTAAAAGGTAAAAGAAGAAGGGATTTAATTGCAAGAATTAAAAAAAAGTTTTGGGGCCAAAATTAAAGAAAAATAAAGTTTAGGGGTCAACCTATGTTTAAATCATGACTTAATTGAATGAGATCTGGAAGTTATGCAGGCTTTAATGTAATTTCACCAAAGGTCAGGGGTCAAACTGTGAATTCATAAACATTTTCCAACCCAGTTTCGTCTTCCTCGCGATGCTCGGAAGCCATTTCCGTTCTTCTTCGCAATCAAAGCCATTCCGAAAATCGATACAAAACAAAAACTTCCTCTTCTAACATTGTGTAGACAATGGAATTTTAATTAATTCCAAAAAATTACCATTGGCCTATAAAGTATTTTTATGGCTTATTATTATCCGATTGGATATTGCGTCATGTACACTTGGAAAATTTGGTTATTAAATGGCCAATTATATTTCTCCACGTGTCAAGGTGAGGTGTTCCAAATTTATTCAAATTGCAGGGATATCTCCACCAACCAAATCATATCATATCACATGTCTACTGGATAGACATTTAAATATTTATTTCTTATTAAAGAGATAATATTTAGAGTCGTTTGATCCATATATATCTCTTATATACTGCAATGGTCTGTCCAATCAGACGGCGCCACGTCACTTGTCCCCACAGGCTTGGCCAATCGGGAAATTACCTATCTCTTTATTGATAAATATAAAATGAAGAGATAATATTTGACTGGCACAGTCCTAATATGACTGCACGTCTTGCAAGTAAAGTGGTACACAGGTTTTCAACCTCTACTTCTTGCTACAGCTATAAATAGGGGCCTCTCAACCAAATCAAGGACACACACAGACAGAGACACACAGATACGGAGGCACACACCAGGAGGCATCTCATACACTCAAGTGGTGAAGTCCCAAGCTACGAAGGTCTGGGTCTCTAAGCTCCTCAAGTCTTCCGCATATCAAGGCTTGAGCCTTCAAATATTTTCAAGTTCTTCAAATCTTCCATATCAAGATTTGAAAGAATCGGTGGTGGATCCAAGAACAAGCTGCGAAGCCCTTGGATTGGTGTTCGAAGAGAAGAATCGAGGGAAACTCTCCACAAGTTCGAGAAAATCCCAGAGATTGTACCTACATATTTTCCTAAATTTATATATCATATATTTGCCGTATATTTTTCTTGTCGTTTTGCAGACTTGAAATTTTATCACGTACAAATTGATTTGAGTTCGTACAAAAGGAGAAATAAGCACAATCAAGATTTCTCCAACGCAAGGAATTAAACTTGCCGACTTATCCATTTTCCTCACATAAAGATGCAGGCAAGTCATCTTTCAAACATAATATTCGGTCGGACATTTTATCAAACAACATATGGGCAAAAGAAAAATCACTCATTTTTGTTTAATTGAAACCGTATTCAGCCTCATAAATTTATCAGAAACACACAAAAGAATGAATCTACAGTCCATTCAATCACATAGAGCGTATATGCTCGAAATTGCAGACAACCGATAAGAAATTGCAACAACAGATTCATAAGAGACGTGCTTGGGGTTGGGATTTTCATCATTTGTGCTTGAAAGGCAAACTGAAATTCGAAGGAAAAAATGACTTACAATTCTTTCTTGGTGAAAATTTTTGCAGGCGGTGGTGATGGATGGATGGTGAGGTGGTGGCGGCTCGTTGAATTGGAAATCTTCGCTGCTGTTGCTGCTCAAGTCATCCACGGAGAAAGAACAGGTGGAGAAGAATTTAATGAGAGTCTCGACACCGTAACTGTACTCGTCCTCTTCACCGAGAATCAAAAAGGTTGCCAAGGATGAGTTCTTTGGGCTTGGCACGGACAGAGGCAGTGGTCAAAGGAAAGAGTCGTGGTGGAGGCGTTGGGGAGTGACGGCAGAAAAGGCTTGTGTTGGAAACGGGAAAAGCAAAATGAGAAATGAGGGGTTTTGTGGAGGAGTCGTTTGGGGAAATTGGATGGCATTTGTGGACGGAAGGTGGAGAGAGAAAGGAAGAGATCAGGAATGATCTGCTGCTGCTGCTGTTTGTGGTAAGGGTTAGGCGGGCGGGAGGATCTTCGGCTTTGAGAGGCAGCAGAGGAGGAGCTGAGAGCGGAGGAGAAGATAGGTAGATTTGGTGGTTGGTCGGAGCGATCGGGCGGCTATTGCAGCCATGGTGGCCGCTGCCATTTTTCCTCTCTGAAGCTTTAAGGGCTCCGTCTTCCTTTCCTTATCCTCTGTTTTTCGGCTCTCTCTTTTTTTCCCTCTTATTCCAGCCATGCCATTCATTTCCCAATCCCTTTCTTTTTTGATTTTTCTTTTTCATTTTCTTTCCCTCAAAAATTCCTTAAACTTACCAAGTGTCCCTAACACCTCACCCCTTAGGTGCTTAGTTGTCTAAAACATAAAAGAGACACTTGTCCAAATGCATGCCTCCCCACTTGTCATTTCCACTCTTTTTTCCTTTTTCTCTTTTTCTTTTGTTTTTCTGAAATTTAGTATGAAGACAAAAATAAATAAAAAATAAAAAATAAAATAAACCAGAACAAAATAAAATAAAAACCCTAGAATTGAAGCAAATAAACCTATTAAATTAATTAAACAAATAAAGTTAAAAAATCAAAGATTTGGTGTCTACAAGGATTATTCCTCGCTTAGAACAAGCTAGTATTATATTTTGATAGGTTATACGAGTATGAAACTTGTAAATTGAGACATGTTCTAAATAAAGATTTGGAGCCTCAATTCCTACATAATATGGCTTTTTATTGCTGATTTTTTTTACTAAAGCATGTGCTCATAGGACTCGAGAGAGTTAAAAAGGATATTCACCGAAAATATTTTGAACTACTCAGTAATCAAGCTGAGAATTTCGAGGGCGAAATTCTTTAAGGGGGAGAGAGTGTGAGAACCCTCATTTTAAAAATACAATTTCCCCAAACTACATGTCTTGCACCAAGATTTAAACCACATCTTATATGCCCTAGCATTATATTTTACAATGTCTTACAACAAATCCCTTGTTTTGACCCTCACTTTAAAACACAATTTTCTTATTCACATGCCTTATTATAAGATCTAGACTATTTAATATATGCCCTTACAATATATTTCCTATGTATTATAATAATTTCCATGCATTACATTTCATTCCATTTTACTTGAAGTAAAATATTATCTTGAGTCGGATTCTAATAGTTCACCACTTGCATTTTACCAAGTGTTCTTTTATTAGTGGAAGAGACTTTATATGAGTGATTAGAGGTGTTAAATTAGGATTGGTACATTTGGAAAGGTATAAATACCATTAGTCAAAGGATTAAGAGAAGTTGTGGTCAAGAAGAGAGAGATGTGGCAAAACCCTAGCCATGGACTTGTTTGACCAAAGGTTAAGAAGACAATTTAAACTAAACTTGGTGCTTTTTTTTTAGTATGTTGGCTGAAATCCCTAGCTTCAAAAGAGAGTGAGAGAGAGCTCCATGAACTTGTCTTTTACCCTTAGTAAATCAAGAGCAACCAAATCAAAAGAGAAAGATCTAGAGTTTGTGAGAAAACTTTCCTCAATCCTAGTGGTTGATTCAAGCTTTGAGGTTTTCATTTTGGTGGATTGACTTGGTGGTCCAAGCTACTCACAAGAAAGGTAAGTACACCTTAAATGGTAGTTTTATGGTGATAAATCATGTGTTTCAAGTGTTAATGGCAAACCATAAGTTGTTTGGGTTGTGAGTTGAAGTAATCTCTTGAATTAGGCAAAAAAGTAATTAGTTAGAAAGCATGCCTACCAAGTGTTTGATGAAATGCATGCACTTTAGTCGTGGTTGTTTATGAAGTATTAACATGTTTTAAAGCCATTTTGAGTGAGATATAACACTTGGTATGTGATTTAAGTGGAAATCATGAAAGGATGAAAGTTAGAAAATTTGGAGAAGGTGCTGTCCGAAATTTCAAGGACTTGCTGCCCCGTTTTGCTTGGATATTTTTGTGCTTAATATGGCTACAAATGTGAGGGATATATTTTGTGTTATGTGTGTGGAGATGTTTTACAAAAAATTAGCCAATTTGGTTGGATAAAGTTTGAGTTATGAGCAAAGAGGCAAAACTGGACTAGGTCCACGAATTTTCTGACCAGTGATCTTGTGAAGGTCATAACATTTTCCTCAATGATTAGAATTGAGTGCTGTTTGTGGCATTTGAAATTAGACTTTTAGAGCTTTAAAATGGTACCGAGCTCATTTTCTGGTTTGTCCCGATCGATTCGTGACGAGTCTTGCAAGTTGGCTACCAGTTTATTACTGTTCATCCGAGACTGTCCAGAAAATTCATTTGGTTGCTTGATTTTGAACCACTTACGTTTGGATTTTGGAAATGGTTTCTTCTACACAAATATAGCCTTGTGAACCTAGTTTCTAACGCCACTGATGGAACCTAATTCTGAATTTTCTACAGTGAATTATAACCATTTTCCCGAGACTACCGGGCAAGACTGTTCAGTCCGAGAAAAAAGGAACCTTAAGCCTAAATGAAACCTTTCTTTTGCCGAGCTTTCATGTACACATTAAACTTATTTTCTTATGAAATTTGACCATGGTATGGACCTCATTGCATGCTAGATTAAGTAGCCTAGACTACTCACTTGGTTTCTTATGAACCTATAATTTAGTGAGGAACGAATCTAATTGTTAACAATTTCGCTCTTTGCTCTAGGTTTGGGGAAACGAAGGTGACCGTAACTGAGACGTTTGACATTGATTACTACTTTTGCTTGACAGGTGAGTGTTCCACTACCTGCTACCTGTTATCTGAATATTTGAAATACTTGATTTATGATTGTTAGAGCCAAATACTGTTTTGATGAAATGGAGGCGAGCGTGTACTTTATCGCACTCGACCTCACTTGTTTTCCAATGAGGCTCTGTATACTGTTATTATGAGATGTGATTTCTCTATATATGACTGTGTTTAAGTTGTTTGGGTGATATCCCATCAACTACTGCTACTGTTTGGGTACCCAACCTCTTAGGTGAGTCAGTTGTATCGAGCCAGCAAGGGCTTGGTTGAGAAGGCCGATAAACCTTGGGGACTGATGTTTGGAGGTCCCTGGTGAAGTATAGCCATTGTGCTTGCTTGTTGTGTTGCCCAACACCACCAGTGGTAAAATCCTCGACTTGATCCTATTTCTTTGGAATTTTGGATTCCTGGTATACTCGAGTATTACCAAACTACTGTTTATGGCGTGCGGGCCCGGTAGGAGGTTGATTGGTGGACGGAGATTGATGAAAGTGGTGTTCTACGGACCCTATATACTGTGCATACAAGTGTTGACGGAGTGTCAACTGGAGGCAATTATGATCAAGCTCAAATGGATTTTTGGCTTTTGAAAGCCACCCGTATCCTTGAATTAAACTGTGATTAAACTGTTATTCTACTGTACGGTGTTTATTTAATTATTTTGTGACCTTATGTGACTATGTGTTTACTCGTTTTACTTGGAACCTCACTGGACTTTAGCTCATCCCATTCCCTTTGTTTTCCTTAACAAATCGGGGATGGATTGATCAAGAGCTTTCTTAGCTTTATTTTGTTTTGAACTTGTATTTTGAGATTGTAACCTTTTGTTCAAGGAGACCTTACTTTTGACTTCTGTAAGCTTGAATCTATAAGTTCGACTTATGTTATGTAAGTTATGTGTGGAGTGATAAGTTGACATTTAATTATGTGTATGCTAAGCTTTTAGATTGTTGGTGTCGTGTTTATGTTTAAGTGGGGTTACACTCCCGTGAATAAAAGAGATCTCATCCGCTTCATTTGAGTTATTAGTACTTTGATCGACTGAGCCCCGGCGAGAGCTGGGCCGGCAGTCCGCTGATACCCTAAGGTTCGTCCTAGGGAGTGGTGGGGTTGTCACACAAAGCGTGGCAAGAGTTTTCGATTTAAAAGTTAGCCAAACCGCTCAAGAGTTTAACAATACACACGTGGGAGGGAAAACCACTTTCACTTCCTTAATTCCAAATCTTTTGCCCAAGTTTTGATATATATATATATAAATAAGCGTTCAAGTTTACTAAAACTTATGAAGTCAAAATTTCACCAAAGCACCATTCATTTCTTAGCAAAGACACCAACAAATCCTCTAAGTTTTGAACATTAAGCAAATGAAATTTTCTCACAAAACTCTTGGCATGACGCTCCACTTTTCACCCGTTTTAATTCAAACTTGTTGCTCCTTTTAAAAGCATATTGGGGGGCAATTGATCAGCAAGCTATGTTGAGCAAAATTTCACTTTAAAGTTAGAGGAAACGAGACAAATTCCAATCCAAAATTCAGCCAAAACCATCCAAAATTTCCAGCAACCAAGGTTCAAGAAAAACTCCTCATTTCACTTTTAAAATGACTCTTGAGATCATATTTGGTGCTTGAGTGAATCATGAGAGTTCATCACTAAAAACACATTTAAAAAAAACTAATAACTTTCAAGATTGCAACCTCTAGTTCTTGATCCAAAACGTCAAGTTTTCTTATTCAAGTCAAAAGAAAACTCATATACATAATAAATCTATGATCTAAGTTGGCAATGGAGTTCGAGTAATCGAGAAAATTAGGTTTAAAAACAAAAAATTGTTTCCAAGACGCTTCCAAGTTCCAAGTTTTGTTTGTCATTTCATAAGAAAAATCCCAATTTTTTGTAATGCTTTTTGAAAAGTCATAACTCAGGTTTCGTAAGTCCAAAAATCATGAATCTCATATTTTTAGAAAATAGACTCAAAGGTCTGCAACTCTCTAGCAGACACTTTCATAAAATTCAGCCCATAACTTAGTCAAATCTTATTCTCAATTCATTACTCAACTGAGTGCGAAAACAGGACAATCTTGGATTTTCATCCCACTTGAAAATTTTGCTGGTATTTATAGCAAGTGAACCAAACCATGAATTTTATACGGTTAAAAGACTATGAGTTTAGTTTCAAATACAATAAACAGAACTCAATTCGGATTTTTCTACACTAAGATATAACAAATTTCCCAAAACTAGTTAGAGTCTCCTGCGATAAAAATTTTCAACAACACTTGACTCAACCTTTCCACTTAAGCTCATGATTTTTGGTTTAAATCCAACTCACAATCAAAGTTTAATGTCTAACAAAGTTTGTGGAGCAAGATTTCCCCCAAAGGTTTTGAAAAATAAGGGTTAACAGCACTCAAAAGTTTCGGCCAGCAAGAAGCTTTCAAAACAGAAATTTTTCTCAAGTCATCTACCTAAATCAAGGTTTCAAAGAAACCAGTCAACAACCCATCAAAGATCCTATCTTTCTAGCTACAAATCTACTAGAAACTTGAAGAAAAGAGAAGATGTCAAGCCAATACCTCTCCTAGCAATTTCAACCAAACAACAAGTCCAAGTTTCCTCCAAGAGTTGCCTCAAAACAAGACTTCTTTCCAAGCTCAAGCAAAGTTCAAAGAATCAACCAAAGTTTGGGGAGGATTTGAAGCAAGAAATGGAGGAACAAAGTTGAGTTTTTTTCTTCTTATTTTTGGGAGTGAGAAGCTCGGCCAAGAAGGTGAAGAAAGTGAAGTGCTTTTTATCAAATTTTGTTTTTATCAAAGGTTAACAATGGTCTTAGTCAAAGTCCAAACTCTATGGCTTTTGTGACAAATGTCTCCCAATGGTTAATCCTCATCTAATGGTCTTCCAAATGCTAAAATATCTAGCCAACCTCTAATTATCCTATAATACTTTTTAAAATAATATCCCTTTGCAAAAAACTCCTTCTAATATTCAAAAATTTATCTCACACACCTCACTAGTGGGTCTTACTTCCATAATGCACTACGAAGTTAATATGTACTAACTTATACCAGAAAAATGGTTAAAAATCTTAACTCTCTTATAAGCAAATAAGCAAGTAAAATAAAATTAAAAGGAAATATAAATTAATTTTTCAAAAATAGGAGAAAATTTAAAATAATTTCCGGGTTCTCACACATTGATCTATGTATGTATTTATATGTGAGATTGTTTGACTTCTGGAAAACCTGATACATTTGATTAGTAGCTTGCTGTTAGTATTGGTGATTTACTTTGGCAATAAAATTGATCTATGTATGCATTTATATGTATAGTTTGATGGTTTACTTCTTGGCATACCTTACGATTGATGGTTGACTTTGGTGATTTGTTTCCTCTTTCGTTGGATACTTGTGCTAATTTTTAATGTTTCTATACAAGTGACTAAATGTCAAAAATCTTTCCATTTGTCTTATTATTAATACCAATCACATCAACAAAATTGTGTTACTATTCATTTCACTTATTAATAAAACAAATGACCTCATTTACAAAAAAATTTTATTTGAATTTAATTATAATCCAACGAGTTCTGACTACAATAAGCACCCTCAACTACAGATAAATTTTTAAGTGTTCGGTTAACGTATTCTATTTTATTGTAACTAAATTCAAAAAATATTTCAATTAACTTATAATTTATTCCTAATAGATAAATTTATCTTCGTCAAATTCATTACAAAAATTCCTTGGATTTAAAATCTCAATTGCAAAAAATATGAATTTTTATTAAAATATAAAAATATGTATTTATTTCTCTGAAAATAATGAATAGATTTATTTGCATTTAATTATTTGAATTTTTTATTTTCATTCTTATTTTAAAAAAATTATAGTCAAATTGTATCATTTTAATTTGTGCAATGATAATTTTAATTCATTCCACCTATTAATAAATTTATGTTAATTTATTTCCTTGTTTATGTCCTTATATTATATAAGAACGAGTTTAGAACTAGATTTCAACCGTAGGGGTGAGGCTATTTTGGGAATGTGAGAGTGTTTGAAGAGTAATTGGAACATTGAGTACAAGTCATTATAGCTTTAATTTCACTATAATTACTTATATAACCTTTCAGACATTTAAGGTTAGGGGCATATTTGGTATGTTACAATGTTTGATGCCAAGTTGAGTATCAAATATAACTGAATAAAGCTTGTATTTTGATAAAATTACATAAAAGTCCTTTTAATCATTTATTATACTAACATCCAAGCCTTCCAATTTCCTGAAACCTTTCTCATCCGTTAAAGAATTAATTGGATGTTTACATAATTAGATTTTAATTACAATTAATTAACTTAATTATTATCTGAACAATTATTATCATATTTATGTCCCTATGTTTAGCCGATACCCTTTCTTCTTTTTCGGTTTCACCTCTTTGATTTTATTATGGCTATTAAATATTTGGTGGAATGCATAGCTTTTCCTTTAAATTGAGGTGAGTTCTTTGGTTTTGTCTTCTTCGATTGTAGTTTTTTTTCTAATGATTGGTTTATTCAAGAACTCCATATAGTTTGCCTTTTGATACTTCTAATTCCAAAAACTGACTAATTGTATTGTTTTTCTTAGTAGATCCCAGAGATTCTGTCTCTGGTCAAAGTACAATTTGAGATAATGTTGTCACTTTATAAAATAATCAGAAAAGCAATTTTATCATCTTCTCCTCCTTAGCCAAGGTATTATCTCTTTATTTAAGTCAAATAAGCTTATTTCTCATGAACTTCCTACTATTATTTTTGACTCCAGGGATCTGTTGACTACATTCCAACAGTTATGGTTCAAGTAGTTATTTTTTCATGTAATATGATTTGGAATTCAGCTTGTGTTTATTTTAATTGGGAATTTTATGATTGTAAAATTTATTAACTTAGAATTTTGTACTTCATTGAAACTAAAAAAGAAAATTAATCATGCTACATAGTACTAAGATGTCATTTGCACTCTATTTGCTTTCCATGTTATGATCTCGTTCTTGTATTATACTATTTATATAGTTTCAAATACAAAAAATTTGTTTTTTTATGCTATGTAAAAGAATTTGTAGTGGAACTTGATGAGTTTAAATGCTTTAGCTACATAACCATTTTGATTGCATTGTATTAATTCATTTACTCATAATTGTATGTTGTACAATGATAAATAATATTTCTTGATTTGATTGAAGCAACTATTATCCATAGTTCAAATGAGTCAATCAAGTAGAGATGTTATATTAGATACTTATACAAGTAAACATTGAAAAATATCATTAAACAGTTTCTACCTATAGTTTGTAATTCGAATTCATATGAGGAATTTCTTCTGATTTTACTTACCATTTTCTACAATTTCAAATTTAGAAAATATTATTTGCACCAATTTTTTATAATCAAAATAGTTTCAATTCAGATCTTTAACAATTATGTAGATTTGAACTTATTTATGAGATTATAAAGAAATGCCCCTAGCAAAAAACACCAAATCTGAGTAGTTTCTACAAAACTTTGAAAAAAACCACTTAAGTTTCTTATCTATCTATCATTTTTGGGTATTATTATCTCTGTAAGAAACATGTGATTAAGTCGTATTATACCTACCAAATTGTATAAATAGTTAGTAAAAAATAAAATTATTTTAGATTAGATTGGACGTAAAGTGATTGATGGATAAATTTGACTTGATAATTCAGGTTGAGCTTAAGTTGAGGGAGAAATCAGAAGCATTGCTTGAGGGATCTTTCACGAACATATATAGATTCGAGAGATGAAGGGTCCAATTGATATTTTAAAATGTTTTATCATTTTGGATAAGTTTTAGAAGAGACATTTGGATACTTTTCAATTGCACTTCAAACATTCTTACATTTTCAAACTACCCTTATGTAAGTCCCAAAGACAACCAAGAGGGGGGGTGAATTGGGTTGATTAAAATCTTAATCAAATTTATGCACTTTTTCTTTAATAAAAATTTACCTTCTTTTCTAGTAAAGATCAACCAAGTAGATTAGAAGACAATAGCAATATTGATCAGAAAAACAAGTTTATATAAGTAATGAGAATTTTATTAAACAAAAAGTATAATAGGAAATCAAACCAATTGTCTACCAAGCTTTCCTCAAACTTGAAGACCAATCACAAGGTTGAGCAACTTCTCTTTGATGAAATATGATCAACTAGATGTACAATGGAGGGAGCACTTCCTCCTTACCCTAAGCCTCACTTAGTCAAGCGAAGAAGTTTTACAAACACTCAGATAACCCTCAACGAAGCTACACTAATGAAACTTTCAACCACAAGAGAAAAGCTCACCAGAAGTTCACACCACTTAGAGAACAAATCTAATTTTGGAGACTATTTTCTAGCTAAAATATCTCTTGAGATCTTGTAGACCAAGTGTGCAAAAGTTCTTACTTCGTTCAGAACAGTTTGTTTTTAAAGGGGAACAGAAATGGGCTTCATTAAAGCTTCCAACGGATAGAAGGCAGATGAAGAGTCAGCTAGCCGTTGGGGCTTTCGGACGTCCGACGATCAAATTATCGTCCGAACCAATCGTCCGAAAAACAGCCAAATTGAAGTTCGGACGTCCGATGGAATTTTATCGTCCGAGCTTCAGTGTCCGAACGTCGTCCAGAGAGTTATCAAATCTTCGAGGAATTTTTAGGACGTCCGATGATCTTGATGTTCGTCCGAAGCATGCGTCCGATCCTTCAGGACGTCCGATGCTTCCTTGCGAGCGTCCGACAGTGTCTTGGCAGAGAGTCATCAAAGCTTTGTGGAATTTTTAGGACGTCCGACACGATCGATGTGCGTCCGACAGAAACTCCTTCCTAATGTTCTTCATCCCTTCGGACGTCCGACAGATTCCTTTCGGCCGTCCAACATGAGTGTCCTGTTTTTGCTCACGACATATTCGTACCTGATTCTTTGATAGGCAACAACACTTATATTTGAAGAAAGTTAGATAAAACATTTCAAGGAACCAAGACTAACAAAATTGTCATACTTAAAAGACAGTATCTTTGATCGGAACAAAACAATGACTAAATTTGTTTATATTATTCCAATCTTGTTTGCCACATCCAAAGCATCGTAGTCTGGAGTTAATCGAACATATGCTTACTTTGTTCCATCAGGCCTGATCAAAGTGTTCACTTTCTTGGTCTGTATAAACATTTCAACGAACTTTTGTGATCATCAAAACCAAGAATAACATTCTCCCCCTTTTTGATGATGACAAAACAAAAGTTTGAAATGAAATTTGATGATTGCATTATAAGCTCCCCCTTTCTCACGAACTCCCCCTTATTTAGTGAATCATAAAATTTTGAAAATTTTGAAAAAGCTCCCCCTCACTTGGCTGCCCATCCGAGTTAAACAATTCCAAAAATATGACAATTAAGCATATCAGCCAATCCAAATTTAAACAATCAATCCAACATATCCAACATCACCAATCATCAATCATCAATCAATCCAGTCCTTTCCCCCTTTTTGTCATCACAAAAGGGCAACCAATCACATCAACACATCCACAAACCCATTCATCAATGAAAACCAAATTCATTGCACCAAAATACTTAAACATCCATAAACACAGTCATCATTCAAAATACTTAACATAAACATACAGTACCAACAAGAGAAACATTAAAAGAAGGTTACAAATGTTGACCATTACAAACACATAAAATAGACAAACAGAATGCAAATGTCCTAAGTAGTGAACTATGTGGATCCAGGAGTTCTTCGAGAGAGCTGATATTGGGAGAGGTCCTCCTCTTCAGTTTCTTCATCAGCTTCAGCATCCACTTCAACTGGTTCCTTGCCTTTATCTGTTGTGGAAGGACCATGAGGAGTCACAGGAGTTGATGAACCAGGGTCTGGAATTGATGAGCTTGGATCAGTGGGGTGTGGCTCTTTGTCATGGGACACTTCCTCAACCACAGGTGGGGGAAAGAGAAGGTTCTTTTTGTCTAGAAAGGCAGTTTGTTGCTCAGAGGACATGGTGAGCATTAGGCCATGTTCTAGAAGAAGAACATGCTATTTGAGTTCATGAAGAAACTCAATCACTCCATCATTGGAGGAGGAAGATGCCTTAGTGGCAGATTTCCTAGGATGAATGGGAGTGAGTGGAATAGATGAAGGATCATGTGCAGCCTTAGACCTATGTTCACTGGACGATGCCTCTTTATAAGACCACATATTATCTTTAAAAACAAGATTTTTCCTTTCAAAGTATCCTTTGGTAAAGGCATAAGAAGATGCTTCTTTGGGACAAACACCTAAAATTGGAACTTTGAAAAACTCAAAAATCTTTTGAAGAAACTTTCCATAGGATAGTTTTCTGCGAGAGTCAGTGGTATAGCGAAGTAAAAACTTGCACATGACAAAACCAAAATCAATCCGAATTTTTTCTCGAAAACAATAAAAGAGGTACAACTCCATTTTGTTTGCATCAGTTCTATGGCCATCAGTGGGCACAAGCAGGTTTGAAATGATAGAAAAAGCAATTAAATTCACAGGGGCAAGATCATTCAGTTTAGCATCAGCAGGGGAGGAAAAACTTCTTTTAAAATAGGTCAACATTTTAGCCCCATCAAAATGATTATCAGCATTAGGGTGCTCTTCATAGGAAAAGAAATTTGCAATTTTATCCTTGCACCCACGTTCAATGGTAGTATTTAAAATGGAATTCACAATTTCAGAGTCAAAGATTAAGTCTACCCCATTAACCCTGGAAAAGATTTCAGTTTGGTCAGAGCCTTTCCTAAGATTAGCAAAAAATTGATGCAGCATTTCAGGATAGTAAACATTTGGCATAGAAATGATATGCGACCATTTCTGAAAAGCAAACAACTTCAGAATGGTTTCTAAACCTATGAGACGAAATTCAGAAGGGTTTACAGTACGTTGAGGGATGACACCTTTCTGGGATATCAAGGAGTGTTTGTCTCTTGCTGTATCATCAAAGAATGTAGGGGGTGGGGCTGATTTTGGAGGCGGTTGAGCAGAGGTTCCCTGTCCAGATTCAGGCTGAGAGGTGGGTTGTGGAGTAGGCCGTGACATTTGACCCTTTATGGCTCCTCTCTTGAAGCGTTTGGATGAACGTTTGACCGTAGGAAGATCCTCATCCTCATCCCTGAGTGGATGCTTGCGTCCGGCAGTAACCTTTCCTCCTCTCAGATTCACCATTGTGTGAAATGTGTGGAATGAAGAATGCAAATGGTGCACACAGTGGTAGGGAAGTGATTTGCACAGAAATTTTGGGATAAAAAGGCCTTAAACAAGATTTGGCAGAGCGGTTATGAGAAAGTAGGGTTTTGAAGGAAATTTGGGAATTTGTGAAATGTTATGCGATTCGGGGAAATGATCAGGAGAAATGAATCGCAATCAGTCAGAAAAAGTTTTGTTTGAGTCAATTTGAGAATGAGAGCTTCAAAATGGTACGAATTTGAGAGTGAGGGAAGAGAGAGTTTTCGTCCGAGAGGAAATAGAATAGGAAGAGTCTGAAGCAAATGAGAAAGAAGGTTTTTTAAAAAATTGATCCGTTGCACTGTCGGACGGCCGAACGACGTTGTGCGTCCGACAGCTGCGTCCGAACAGGCGCAATCTGGAAAATGGCTGAAGAACATCATCGGACGTCCGTTCATCTTATTTCGGACGTCCGAAGACCCAAAAATTAAGATAATTTTTCGATTATTCCTAATTTTGATCTTAGATGAATGAGCTGATCTAATGGCAAAGCTTTTGCAAAGCTTTAGAACAAACATAATTTACACATATTTCACCTTTTTGAACAAGATCACGAATAAAGTGATGCTTAATATCTATGTGCTTTGTCCTAGAATGATGAATAGGATTTTTGGTCAAATTTATAGCACTAGTATTATCACAGAATACAGGCATGCAGTCATACAACAATCCAAAATCATTCAAGGTGTGCTTCATCCATAAAAGTTGAGCACAACATGCACTAGCGGCAATATATTCCGCTTCGGTTGTAGACAAAGAGATTGCACATTGTTTCTTGCTAAACCAAGAGACTAAACAATTTCCAAGAAAATGACAAGTTCCACTAGTACTCTTTCTATCCACACGACAACCTCCAAAATCAGCATCCGAATAACCATATAGTGCAAACTCATTAGATCTAGCATACCAAAGACCATAGTCTAATGTACCTTTCAAATACCTAAAAATCCTTTTTACAGCATTCAAATGTGATTCTTTTGGACAAGATTGAAATCTAGCACACAAGCAAACAGCAAACATAATATCAGGTCTACTTGCGGTTAAATATGTGGCGACCCCACTTCCCCCTGAGGCGAACCAAAGGGTTGGCGGGCCGTCTGCCCAGCTCTCGCCAGGATTCACGCAAGCATTCTAACCCAAATCCTTTCGAATAAAAAATCTAATCTATTACAAAACAATTTCCTCGAATAGTCTCATCACGAAACCACACTAACTACACAGATAACAGTAATTAAAATTTCCAACCTACTGCTCTTAAACTTCTCACGCATTACAACCAAGGAATAGGATCGCACAATCCCAAATACATATAAAACTATACAACCAAATATCGAACTAGGGTTTACACATTTTCCAGCTTCAAGTGGCAATCCAAAATAAAAAGTACATTATCCGAATCAAACACAATACAGCCCACAACATAAGTCATAGTATTCAGTACATTCAAGAAGGGAAATATAAGCAAGTATTCCAGCTTTCAACTTCCAGAACCTGTTAAGGAAAACAATAAACGTGGGGTGAGCTAAAGCTCAGTGGTGCCCCAAAACATGCAGTCACTTAAATCAAACAGTGGGTAATAATTTAACCAAATTGAACAGTTAGGAAAGCGTATAACAGCACAAGGTAGGATACAGGGGCTCTCAGGAGCCATTTTCCCCGCTTGATCGCCATTTATCGTAGTCGACCCTCCGTCAACTCTCACTACCTATAATCCATGTAGATCCACTCATTTTAATCCTAACCCGTCACCATTCATACCTCCGCTTCGGGCCCGCACTTCGTCTACCGACGCAGTATACTCGAGATATACCCGTAATAAAATTTGTCGAAGGATTCACCCAACGACTTTATTGTAGTTCGATTCAGGTGCCGAGGGATTCACCCAACGACGTAACTACATTTGGATTCAGACATTATTGTAGTTCGATTCAGGTGCCGAGGGATTCACCCAACGACGTAACTACATTTGGATTCAGACATTATTGTAGTTCGATTCAGGTGCCGAGGGATTCACCCAACGACGTAACTACATTTAGACTCAATGACTTATGAGAAAAATGATTCACGCAAGTCACCACTCGAACGGCTAGTGCGATTAAGTACACACTGCTCACTTCGATGGATCAAAACTCATTTTGCAATCTATCACATATCGAGTCAAGAAAGCACTTAATTCAAGTAGGAAAGAACAGGCAGGGACACTCACCAAGAGTGGAGTTCAGATATCGAGTTGGGAATCGAATTCCGGGTCCTCGCAATATCCTAAAAACCAAATTTTGAAACTATAAGTTTCTACTCAGCTTTTAAGCTTATAGACATCGAGGTATATTTAATATACTACTAGTCTACTTTTCCTTAGAAGAATCAAGAGTTTCCGTAGGTTGAATCTTGACGAAAGTAGAAGAAATGTTTATTATAGTTTTCCTTAAGATACTTTTCCTTATAAAAGGGTAAGTAGTTTTATTTTCTTGAAATAAGTCGACAAACCTTTTAATATGAATGTTAGAAAGTTACTTTGAACATTTCTTTAAAGTTACGGCTTTTGCAAAAATTATTACTAAAACTATTTTTCCTAAAATAGGGTTTCTTGCCGAGCAAGTTTCCCAAGCTTTTCACTAAGATTAGTAAAACTCGTATTTTGGAACTTTTCCTATAGTTAACTATCCAAGTGCAAAGCTTAAGGAAAGAAAAGGAATTAAGATAAGACTTAGAGTTTTCAAAAGCTATAGAACTTATTTACTATAGCTATCAGGGCTAGATTGAGCTAAAGGAAATTATCGAGTTGGAAAGTTTTAGGCAAAACACTAGATATGGAGTTTTATGATATAATATTAGCTGAAAAATATTTTGATTAATTTTGATCGCAGCTACTCGAGTTCGCAAGGGCGATACAACTTCCACAGCTCCGATTCCGATTCGAAATCATAATATGGATCAAGATATGGCAAAAATCACATAGCAAATTACTAGAGTTTCGTCAATCATTAGCCCTAGCTTTCAACAATTGCATTACTGAATAGAATAAAATGATCAACCAAAGCTTCATCACTCATTAGCACTTGGTTTCAGCAAACCCATCATACAAATAAAAATAAACGTGAGGCCTCCAAGACATTCCAGCAATTTAACTTTCATCACCCAGTAGTACTTATAAAGTCATTCAAATGGCCAAGGGCTTCATCAATCATTAGCCCTTGACAACATCAATTACTTCCAACCACAATTCAATCAAAAATTTAAAACACAAGTAAGCTAAAATCTCAATCCAAATCCAAATTTAGTTTCACGAAGAAACAGGACGTTCATACAAAACATTCTACTTGGAGGGTTCACAGACAGCAGTACACATGGAGGAAAAATACGAAATTTCTACAGGACAAAGGCCTATGATTATAGTTTCAAATGCCACTGACGGCGCCTTAATCGGATTTTCCTACACCAAGATATAAGCATTTTGCCTAGACTGGTCAGTGAAATCCGGAAATCTGGAAATTCTTGTTCACTTGTGAAAAACTCCTTTTTCTCTTTTAAAACCATAGGACTTTTATTCAAACCATCCGTACATTTAAATATGACATTCATACCAGTATATACCAAGGCAGATAACACTTAATTCCAGCAAATGGTTCAGCCAAGAATTCATATATATACTAATCTGTCATCAGCTATATATGACAACTATCAATTGGCAATTCACCCACAATTCGAGTGTTTCACCTCTGCATGTCTTATAAAACTTTAAAACAACATATTCCAGGCATTTCCAATCATTGTGTTTCAAGGAATAATTTCACAACCGAGCTAAAACTCCGATTCAACCTTCGGATACCACAAAACAAATTTCCAGCATTTATTTTCCAACATTTGGGTCGATCTTTTAGTCATTCAAATTTCCAGCACTAAGTTGTTCATGAATTCAATATTTCTTTGGCTAAGACATGCCATTATACTCCCAACTTCATCATGCAATTACTTGGCTAGTCCGTTAACATTTCCAACTCGAAATTAAGTTTAAACAACTGTTATAATCCTTGAAATTTCCAGGTTTAAACTCATGGTAGTTCACAAAAATTTTCCAGCAATTGTATGTCCTTATCACAACTTTTTCCTTGGCTAAAACAGAGTATTATGGTCTCAAATTTAACATGCAACTACTTAACTAACTGATTAACATATCTAGTTCAGAAAACAACTTCAATCATCAACACAAAATCATCTAAAAATTTCCAGAAACATCCAACAAGTCTCGGATGAAACATGCATGTAGCAGATTCAGTTTCGTTTTATTTTTCTGATCTAAACCCACCAATTAACCACATGCAAAGCTCAATTATCATGTTATTAACTAGTTATTCATGGTTGCAAACTCAAAACAACGAAATTGAATCAAATGAAGCTACATTACTAAGACAAACTCTCGGCCAACTCAATAGATTTCCAGCAATTAGATTGGTCATAAATCCAACTTTTCCCTCGGTTAATTCATGGTATTAGGTGCTTAAAATTAACATGCAAATATTTAACTTGCTAATCAATATTTCTAGTTCAAAATCGGATTCAAACACAGCCCTAATCATCCAAGAAAACCAGAAATTCTGTTCAATTAGTCATGGATGAAGTTGCATGCATAGATTTTCTGTTCTCATTTTATTTCCTTGGTTAGCCGAGCTACTTAGCCTCATGCAAGACTTAATTACCTTCTTATTAGTGAGCTAATCATATTCGCAAGCTCTGGTGTATCAATTAACCAAAATTACAGCTGCGTTTCTGGTTTAAGCTCACGGCAAGTCTAAATTTCTTGCGCACAACAGAAATTCTGTTCTTAAAATTCCCATTCGAGTGCCTAACATCAACATGCATGTCCCTAGCTGACTTATCCTTATTGTAATTAATTAGTTAAACACTAAATCAAACTCAAATTGTCGCAGGAAATCAGAAATAATGCTACATTTCTAAAATAGCTACTCGGCAGATGTTTAGCCCCAAAACAGAATTTTTGTATACTATACCACATCATCCGAATGCACAAATCAACATGCATGGTATTAGACTTCAAGTTTTCATTCAGCTAAAGTCACTTAGGTGTTCAGATGTCCCAGAAAAATGAAAATAAAACTGCATTATCGGCTCAACTTCTCAGCAGAAACATCAACATTCAAAACAGAAATTTTCTAATGGCTTAATCTCATTCATCCGATTGTACCATAGTACATGCATGCCTCTAGGTAGCTCAAGCTACCTCTGATCAGTCCTTAAACGATCCAGAAATTTACCTCACAGCAAGCTAAGCTTTCACGCAAAAATTCTGGAAAATTTCTGCTCCCTCTCGGCTCTCACGAACACTGGTTGGTCCTGGTTCGATTTGCAGCTGGAAATGGTGGTCTGAAGTGAACGAAAATGGTGATGATCAGCAGCTCCTCCGACTTCCACTTGCTCTCCCTGGTTTCACTCCGACTGACGGACAGAACCAAAAACATTCAATCCTGCGGTTTCTTTTCTTCCTCTCGGCTGCAGAATGCAGCTCGGCCTCTCTCACGCTCTCTCGGTTTGTCGACACTAGCAAGGCAGAGTGAATTGCAGTTGTGGCTTGAGATGTGAAGTGGAAAGGAAATGAGGAGTGCCGTGGTTTTTTGAGGGTGGAATCGATTGAGTGTGGAGTTGGTAATGGATTTCGATTGGTGGTATGGGGCGGTGCTAGGCTGCTGTCCGAGGTCTTGTTTGGTTCGGCATGGAAATATGATGG
Source organism: Coffea eugenioides (assembly GCF_003713205.1). NCBI lineage: Eukaryota > Viridiplantae > Streptophyta > Magnoliopsida > Gentianales > Rubiaceae > Coffea > Coffea eugenioides. Next base: position 20,813,968 of record NC_040045.1, on the reverse strand, counting down.
TTGTGGTGTAGTGGGGATTTGGTGGTTTGTGAAGGGCATTTTGGTCTTTTCACATCTCCTCCTAATATCCCCTTAAGTCCTTGGCTCTAACTAAAGTCCAAAAATTATCCCCAAGTGTGATTTAAACGTCGAATTATACACTGGTCCTACAAGACCTTAATTATCGTAAGTCTTACGTCCTAAGTATATCTAGGATACTTATATCGTTCTTGTCCAAAATTTATCGATTGCATCTTAATACTAAGGTTTCTGTATACCCTTAATCTTATTCGTAATAAAGTTAGCTATTGCAAATTAAGGAATTTATTTTTAGAGAGTAAACTTAATATCGCTCAAGAATTATTACTTTTAGTATAAAAAAACTGAATAATTCAATATTGGTTACAATTATATTATTTATTACATAAACATTATCTTTATACTTTATTTCAAAACAATTAATTACAATACTAGAGTTCAGAGAGATTAATTGTTAGGTCAAAGAAATAGTTTACCATTGAAATATGAATTTAAAGTAGCAAAACTAATAAGTTTAGTACATAGAATAAAATATATTCACGTAGTCCAATTTGAGAATACTCAATATTTTGCACATTTAACGTGTTTGCGATTTTAAAATTGTGTTTACATATTTATTCAAAGACAAAATTCATTCTCCTGAAGAAACGGGACATTTAAACAGGATAGCCTACTTCTTGAGCAAATTAATAATTTGTAAGTGATCACTTATCATACTTCCTTTATTATTTAAACTATTAAAATCAAGTTTGGCCTTATATATAAATTTAACATTCATAATATTCATTTATCCCTTTTATATCAACTTATTATCTTAATCATTTTCAAACCATAAAACATACCTGTCTTCAAAATTAACTTGTATACTCATTCAATCTAATGAACTTTCTCAATCCAATATTAATTATGACTTATATATACTCCATTCCCCTTACACCGTTATCAGGATATTTTTAAATTCTCAATTTTGATAAGAATTCAATTAAGCATTTAATTAACCACTTATTCATTATATGAAATATTTCAAATCTCAAGGTAAGCAACTAAAATAAATGCAAACGAAATACAAGATGATATTTATATATATATTTTTAAGGGTTCTCACAAAATAGAGTAGGCTTCCGATCATACCTCTATAATGCTTTTCATCCACATGATTACCTTCTTCATCTTTGTCAAGCTTTGTAGAAGTGCACATTGGAGTTCCAACTTGCTTTGAGTCCTCCATGCCAAACCTTTTCAGCAATTCCTTGGTATATTTTGCTTGATTTATAAAAATTCCCTCAAGAGCTTGATGTATTTGAAGTCCAAGGAAGAAATTTAATTCTCCCATCATACTCATTTCAAATTCACTTTGCATAGTGGTGGAAAACTCCTTACATAGATATTCATTAGTAGCACCAAAAATAATATCATCAACATATACTTGCACAATAAGAAGGTCATTCAACACTTGCTTAGTAAAAAGTGTGGTGTCCACAACACCCCTTTTGAAACCATTTTCAATCAAAAAACCACTTAGTCTTTCATACCAAGCTCTTGGAGCCTGTTTTAGACCATATAAAGCTTTAGATAGTTTAAACACATGACTTGGAAATTTTGTATTTTCAAAACCGGGGGGTTGATCCACATATACTTCTTGATCAATAAAACCATTTAAAAAAGCACTTTTAACATCCATTTGAAACAATGTGAAGCCTTTAAAGCATGCAAAAGCAAGAAGCATTCTAATAGATTCTAATCTAGCTACGGGAGTAAATGTTTCATCAAAATCAATTCCTTCTTCTTGTGCATATCCTTTAGCAACTAATCTGGCTTTATTTCTTACAACAACACCTTTATCATCCAACTTATTTCTAAAAATCCACTTTGTGCCAATGATAGGTTGATTTTGAGGTCTATTAACAAGTGTCCAAACTTCATTTCTCTCAAATTGATTAAGTTCCTCTTGCATTGCCAAAATCCAGTTTTCATCCTTTAAAGCATCATTGATATTTTTGGGTTCAAAAAGAGAAACTAAAGCAAAATTGTCAATCAATTTTCTAGATGAGGAACGAGTGTTTACCTTCTCGGATGGATCACCAATTATAAGCTCTTTTGGATGATTTTGGCTGAATTTCCAAGCCTTGGGAAGATCTTTGAGTGGATCATCATTTCTGTCTTCATCTTCCTCTTCTTGATCATTATGAACTTCATTTTCCATTTCAGTTGCTGCTGGTTTAGAGCTTCCTTCATTTCCAATTGATAGCTTTTCCATTCCTTCTCGAACACCTACATCATCATCCTCACACGAACTTTTGGAATTATCATCATTGGTTTCATCAAATGTTATATGTATAGCTTCTTCAATCACAAGAGTCCTTCTATTAAAAACTCTATATCCTCTTTTATTCTCACAATACCCCAAAAATATTCCTACATCAGATTTTTTATCAAACTTACCAAGATGTTCCTTTAGATTCAAAATAAAGCATTTACAACCAAATACTTTGAAATAACCAACCGTAGGTTTCTTATCAAAAATCAGCTCATAATGAGTTTTCTTTAAAATAGGTCTCAAGAGTATCCTATTCATCACATAACATGCGGTGTTTACCGCTTCAGCCCAAAGATATTTAGGTAACCTACATTCATTCAACATAGTTCTAGCAGCCTCTTGGAGAGTCCTGTTTTTCCTTTCTACAACACCATTTTGCTGTGGAGTCCTTGCAATAGAAAACTCATGTGTTATACCATTATGATCATAAAATTCTGGAAAACCACAATACTTGAATTCCGTCCCATTATCACTTCTAATCCTAACAATTTTTAACCCAAGCAGATTTTGCACTTTAGCAAACAATGAAGTAAAATTCTTGAAGGCATCATCTTTATGAGCAAGAAATATCACCCAAGTGTATCTAGAATAATCATCAACAATTACAAAACAATATCTTTTACCTCCCAAGCTAGTAATTTGAGTGGGACCAAATAAATCAAGATGCAAGAGTTCCAAAGGTTTAGAAGTAGATACACACATCTTAGGTTTAAAGGAATTTTTTGTTTGCTTCCCAAATTGACATGCATCACATATTTTGTCCTTATCAAAACTGATTTTTGGCAAGCCTCTAACCAACTCCTTTTTCGAAATTTCCTTTAGTAAATCCATGTTAAAATGACAGAGTCTTCTATGCCACAACCAAGGATCTTCATTTGAAGCTTTAAGACATTTTAAGCTAGAAGAATCAATTTTATCAAGAACCACAATATATATGTCGTTGAACCTCTTACCTTTGAACACAATATTATATTTGGAATCAAGCACAATGCATTCATGTTTTTTAAACAACACATTCAAGTCTTTATCACACAATTGACTAACACTAAGCAAGTTATAACTTAAGTTATCAACTAAGAGCACATTATGGACAAAAGTATCACCATCCTTACCAACATCACCTATTCCAATTGTCTTAGTTTTCACATCATCACCAAATGTCACTTTTCCACTTGACTTTGATTTCAGCTTTATGAACAAAGAGGGATCACCGGTCATATGCCTTGAGCAACCGCTATCAATAAACCATTTGGACTTGTTTGAGCATTTTTCCTGAAAAGAGAAAGTGTTTGGTACCCATTTTAATTTTTGGGTCCGCAATAGTTAGCATTGTATCTAACTAACCACATGCATTTCATCCCTTTGTTCAGATTTCTTTTCACATAGCAATCACCTTTCAAATGCCCTCTTTGACAACAAAAACCACACATAATGGAAGAGTCCTTAACATGTACTGGTTTGACATATCTCAATCCACCTCTTCTATATGTTGTGAAACCATGTGCATTTTTGTTGTGTGCAAATGTTCTTTGAAAAGTAGTAGGATGTGTGGATGACATGTTCCTTTTGATAAACTCCTGCTTTCTTGTTTTCAAAGTCTCATCCAAGTTGTCCATTCTTTTTTTCAAATCACCATGTCTTTCCTTCAGCATTTCACAAATATTTGTCTTTCTATCAAGCTCATTTTGAACATTACATCCGGCTCTTACAAGACTTTCATTGTCAGTCTTTAGTTGTTTATTTTGTTGAAAAAGACTTGCATTTTCTTGAATGAGAAAAGCCATTTTCTGTTTTAACTGCTTGTTTTTATCATAAGATTCCTTCAAGGCATTATGCAGTTTTTCAACAAAGGATTCAAGATCATCATCTTCATCATCATCACTTTCAGATTGAGAGTGTGTGGAAGTTACCTCATTATTTCCAATAGCCATGAAGGCCATTTGAGCTGATTCTTCTTCTTCTTCTACTTCCCCTTCGGAGTTGCATTCATTCCAAGTAATCTGAAAGTTGTTGAATCTTGGCTTCCGATCAGCTTTTCCATCTTTCATCTTCTTCATGGGGCATTCGTTTGCATAGTGTCCAAGCTGTCCACATTCGAAGCATTTGTCCAACTGTTTCTTGTTGAAATCCTGTTTTCCTTTGTACTTTGTGATAGATGGCTGATTCTGGAATTGATTGCTAGGTCCTCCCCTTCTAAACTTTCTTTTATTCAAGATTCTCTTGAAGCCTCTGGTGATGAGAGCAAGATCATTATCATCACCATCCGAGTCTTCATCATCCAAGTGAGCTGTATCATCTTCACCTTGAGTAGTCTTTAGAGCAATGTTTCTCTTTGCTCTAGCTTCCTCTTCCTCCTGCACTTTAGATTTCAGTTTCAACTCATAAGAGGTTAGTGAGTTAATGATAGATTCAATAGGCACAGAACTTAAATCCTTAGCCTCCTCTATTGCAGTCACTTTATTTTCCCATTCTTTGCCCAATGCATTGAGAATTTTCCTGTTCTTCTCTCCCAAGGTGTACTCTTTGCCCAACACCTCGAGATCTTTGATCAAGTCAGTGAACCTGCAATACATTTTGTCAATATCCTCAAGAGGTTCAATTCTAAATGATTCATATTTTGTGACCAAGATAGCCTTTTTCTGTTCTTTAACGTTGTCACCACCCTCATGGATTTCTCTTAGTTTATCCCACATTTCTTTGGCCGATTTGCAGCCTTTTACTCTAATTGATTCATTTGAATCTAGGGCACTATAAAGAACATTCATGGCCTTGGCATTCAGTGTGAGGTTAGTCCTATCTTGAGCATTCATTTCAGCTCTCATTTTTGGCCGAAGCAACCCTGTATCTGCATCAAGAAAGTTAGCTTCATGCGGTCCTTCACTCACAATAAACCATAGTTCAATATCAATAGATTGCAAAAAGATAATCATCCGTTCTTTCCAGCTAACATAGTTGGAGCCACTGAACATGGGAGGCCTAGTAACAGATTGCCCCTCAACAAACATAGCATGACTGGTTGTCATCTTTACTCCAAGCCGTTAGAGCTTAATCTCAAGGAAACCAAGCTCTGATACCAATTGTAAGTCCCAAAGACAACCAAGAGGGGGGGGTGAATTGGGTTGATTAAAATCTTAATCAAATTTATGCACTTTTTCTTTAATAAAAATTTACCTTCTTTTCTAGTAAAGATCAACCAAGTAGATTAGAAGACAATAGCAATATTGATCAGAAAAACAAGTTTATATAAGCAATGAGAATTTTATTAAACAAAAAGTATAATAGGAAATCAAACCAATTGTCTACCAAGCTTTCCTCAAACTTGAAGACCAATCACAAGGTTGAGCAACTTCTCTTTGATGAAATATGATCAACTAGATGTACAATGGAGGGAGCACTTCCTCCTTGCCCTAAGCCTCACTTAGTCAAGCTAAGAAGTTTTACAAACACTCAGATAACCCTCAACGAAGCTACACTAATGAAACTTTCAACCACAAGAGAAAAGCTCACCAGAAGTTCACACCACTTAGAGAACAAATCTAACTTTGGAGACTATTTTCTAGCTAAAATATCTCTTGAGATCTTGTAGACCAAGTGTGCAAAAGTTCTTACTTCGTTCAGAACAGTTTGTTTTTAAAGGGGAACAGAAATGGGCTTCATTAAAGCTTCCAACGGATAGAAGGCAGATGAAGAGTCAGCTAGCCGTTGGGGCTTTCGGACGTCCGACGATCAAATTATCGTCCGAACCAATCGTCCGAAAAATAGCCAAATTGAAGTTCGGACGTCCGATGGAATTTTATCGTCCGAGCTTCAGTGTCCGAACGTCGTCCAGAGAGTTATCAAATCTTCGAGGAATTTTTAGGACGTCCGATGATCTTGATGTTCGTCCGAAGCATGCGTCCGATCCTTCAGGACGTCCGATGCTTCCTTGCGAGCGTCCGACAGTGTCTTGGCAGAGAGTCATCAAAGCTTTGTGGAATTTTTAGGACGTCCGACACGATCGATGTGCGTCCGACAGAAACTCCTTCCTGATGTTCTTCATCCCTTCGGACGTCCGACAGATTCCTTTCGGCCGTCCGACATGAGTGTCCTGTTTTTGCTCACGACATATTCGTACCTGATTCTTTGATAGGCAACAACACTTATATTTGAAGAAAGTTAGATAAAACATTTCAAGGAACCAAGACTAACAAAATTGTCATACTTAAAAGACAGTATCTTTGATCGGAACAAAACAATGACTAAATTTGTTTATATTATTCCAATCTTGTTTGCCACATCCAAAGCATCGTAGTCTGGAGTTAATCGAACATATGCTTACTTTGTTCCATCAGGCCTGATCAAAGTGTTCACTTTCTTGGTCTGTATAAACATTTCAACGAACTTTTGTGATCATCAAAACCAAGAATAACACCTTATCTTTGCAGTTGAAATTCAAACATAACCTTTGATCACAACGGATTCTTATATAGTATAACGATAAGGATGTCTTACTGTATATTATTTTTATTGACTCACTATGTAACTTATAATTTTTCTATTAAAATCACATGATAAAATCATCATATTTCAGTTCCTATACTACAAAATATTAAACAATAATTATTAATTATCTTGAATCACAAGCACCAAATTCCCGTGCCTCGCGCGGGCTGCCCCTCCCTAGTTGTTATTATATAAAACACAAACTATCAACTATCTTAAATCACGCGCACGAAACTGCCACGGGTTGCATGGCCCCTATCCCCTAGTAGAGCACACAAAAAGCTGTTTTCTGGTCACACACTACAAGGTTTTGTTTTAACTTGTTAGTAATTGAACAAAGATCAAGTTGCCGAAAAAGAATGGCAAATAAGCTTCTCTGGTAGCACATCTTCACACAAATAGAAGAAAACATCTGATTGAACAAGTCTGGTAGTTCTTATAGAGTTCAAAGGCTTTACTGCACCTATTTAATCCGAATTAAAGATTGTTCCTTTTACCATTGCACATGGAATCCGTGCAACCATCAGAAAACTAGAGGCATCCTCAATGTCATATGCTTCTCATTCTGCTAATGGCATCAACTTTTTGAAATTAACATAGAAGCATCCAAGACAAAGTGCCAGTTGATCCAATGGCTGAGTCATGAAAGTACAACACAGAACTTGGAATGCATTAACAGCAAGGGAGCAGCAGCATAATCAACTCTTAAAGGACAGCCAAGCCATACAAGACCATTGCACAACAGCATGAACCTCCCGAGGACGAACCAAACTTAAATCCGTTTCTAAGAATAAGCAATACGTTCACCGACCAAAGCCACCAAAAAAATAGCAATAAATGCCATTATACACTTGTACAACCTCCCATTTGAGATTGTAATCTTCCTCTGTTGCATCTGAACGGCCAATGCATTTCTTGACCGAAACAAACATTGTCAACAAACCCGTGGCTAGTCGGCTCTGAGAAATAGAAACCACGTAAATGTTGGAATGTATGCCCTAAAACAATGTATTTGGTTTTATTTTATACATTCCTAAATTATATGTTTTGTATTTTAATAACTTCTTATTTATCTGTTAAATATTAGATATAACTGATAAAGTCCTTAGAATGTTTACTAATGTGATGGTAGTCACAAGAGTTGATGACTATGAGATATCAATCGCTTTTATAGTAATATTCTTAAAATTCCCTAGTTATAGTACTAATGAAATAGGACATCTTTAGTACGGTAAAACTAGTACACAGTTAGCCTCTAATTAATGTAATTAGTGGTTGTTCTCATCAACTATGGTATGTTGATACCTAGGCTAATGTGTAGATGATTTGGAAAGTACAAATGCATTGGATTGATCCGTTTAGAGATCCCGTTAGGATATCTATCTAGTGCCAATGGTGTATCTCTAGTGAAAAATTGTGTAAGTGATCCTACGACTTGAGATCACCATAATATCTTGAGTGTGAATCGCTACATTTTGACTCTAATTACTTGTTACTCTTCGTGAGTGCCTTAAAGTGTAGAAGTTGGATGTAGTGTGAAGCATGTAAAGAAAATGGGTGATTGAGATAGGATTTACCACTCTGATAGAAGGAGTTGATATCCGGTTGGCCACTAGTGAGAAATTAACCCTAAAGTCGACTATTAGGTAAATTGAAGAATGTCTTCAATTTAACCTAATTAAGGGTAAATTTCGGGAACTAGAAAATTTAATTAGTCATTAGGGAATTGGCACTTATTCCTTATTCCTGACTAATTGGATATCTTTGGTGAAAGGATAATAATTACACGGTAATTTTTCACGGAAAGGTTAGGTCAAATTCCCTTGACTAATTCTGAATAATTGGGTAATCGCGATGTGTTGCTAGACACCGCTCGTGATTTATAATTATGGATTAATTATTTATTATAAGTTATGATAAAATAAAGTTGTTTATTTTATCTAATTATTAAGCCATAATTATTACCAATGCATTCGGGACCTATTGGGTCACACGCAATAGAGATTTAATCCTGGATTGAAACTATGTAAATAATCGGGGTTTAATTTTAAAGGAAAATTAATCCCAGTCCTTTTTGAGCAGATAAGAGTAAATGGTTATCTCTTATCTATCAGATAATGATAGATAGAGTCTGGTGTGATGAGAAGTCTTATTGTTTTGACTTTGAATCAAACAAGAAGACTCATCATTCTAGCTAATCATATATCTCTCTCTTTCTCCAATGGTGTCTGGGCGTTGGCTGATATAGAGATACAGAGTGTGAGCGTCACATACGAGAGAGAGAGAAAAAAATATACGTTTGAAAGGAGTAAAAAGGCTAGCACCTTTTTCTCTTCAACACATAGTTCGTGAGACGATCCAGGGTTGCTCTAGCGTGGATATCAGTAGAGGCAGGATGATTGGACTGCTTAAGGGCTGACCATCCTCAAACAACGCTGCTGGGAGATGCCGCTTGGATTAAGGTAATCCTAAAACCCTACCTTTAGTACATCATACGTAAAATCTAGGGTGATTCGTGGATGGTTTTAGGGAAAAATTTTTATTTTTCCGCTGCGTAGTATCCCTAAAACCCAACAGTAAACTGCCTAGAACCTGGTACTTTCTGCTGGTTCTGCAATAAGGATGAATTGGAATCATTGATTTCTATAAAGGAAAGCCCAAACCATTCAAAATGTGTGCTATTTTATGTACGTTATCAACCATAATCTAATAGTATTTTTCATGATGTACAAGTTCTTGGATCACATCATCAGCGCTTAAAAAAAGAGTCCGAATCAATTAAATTACCAATTTTCAAAGGAGTTGTCTAGTTTAATCATCAAGAAAGAAACATCTAAAACCACAAAGAAAAAACGTAAGTCTGCTCAGCATTTTATGGCAATAATAAAGCGAAGAATTAATAAGCTGATCAAATACATTTAACTAAAATGAGCACTTAAATGTCTTGCTCTTGCATGTCCTCATTCAGTGAAAATCCCACCCCAAGAATTACGACTCTGGAATCACATATATACAAAATCAAAGACTAACCAATGAACAGTCACTACCGAAAGACCATTACACTAGCGTTGCATTGCAGTAAGAACCATCACTATAAAATAAATGCACCTTAGTCCTTACAGATCCAAAAGAGAAATTCAGTTTACGAGACAAAATAGCCAAATAATTCCATTAGTTCCAACAGTAAAGCAACCAACAATCCCCTAAACTTATATTTCAACATTCTTGAGATTAATACAAGGGTTAAGCTTAACATAAGTGTTCCCACAACTTAAAGGTATACTTCAAGTTCCAAGCATAAATGTGCATATAGCAAGTTGTCAAAGATTAATATGAGAAAACAAAGAATTAAACCACATAAAGGTCTACCAACCAAATGAAATATAAAACTAGTGGGTGAGCTTTTTCTCCTCTAACTTGAAGCCTTATTCTTGGAAACGTCATGCATGAAGCATAGCTAGTTAGACTGCAGATCATGTTACTAGTCTAACAATTACTCTGTGAAATCGAACAGGAAAAAAAAGAGGTGAAACACGGAGAATGGTTTGCACAAACTCACGAACAAATAGCCCAATTCCATTATAAGCCACGAATGGGAATATTAGTGGATGGTCTGTGCCAACTCAAGGAGAAACAGCCTAATGCCATTGTAAGCCAGTACTAAAATGGGAATTTCACATAAAATTCACTAAAATTCAAAACATATTAACAAATTCAATAGATATTAGCTAAGAGACATGGAATCCAAGATTGAAGCAATCAATTTTTACCAACCTGTTAAATTCCAATATGTCATTACCTAGGGTTTAAGAAATGGAAATGGATGAAACAGTAAAATGCAAACTCCAAGATCAGGAAATGGGGCTTAATTGTATTAATAATTCTGTAAAACTATTATAGAAACAGAGGAGATGGAATAAGGAGAGAAGGGGAGAAGAATGAAGGAAACTTGGGGAGAGGAAAGTGCTACAATCTGTCTGGGTTTGGCTACCTGATTAGAAATCTTTCTTCCTAATTTTTCCTTCACTACTGATTCACCTTCTTCCTTATCCATCTTCATCTCTTTTCTGATCAACCTATGTTATTATTAAAAACATTAAACCAATATGGAACCCTTGAAGAAATCTCTAAAATGCTGAATTACTTGCTGGTGGAGCATAAGAAGCCTAAACAAACAACTAACGTAGTAGAGTATATGAGAAATTTGAAGAGTGGAGACATGAGATGTTGGCTTTGAAACCAGAACTCAGTGAGAATTACTTTATTCATGGTTTTAACTTTGGGCTTGATTGGAATATCCAGATGAAGCTAAAGGGATTTAGGAATCCACTCTAGATTTTGTATGAAGCATATCTCCGAGCAAAAAACAAAGAAGTCGTAATGGAGAAGCGTGGTGGTAAGGATGGTGTTAGTGTGGAGTAAGGATGTGTGAATGGTGGCAAGGAGATTGTAAAAGCCATTGATGATGAGGAAGACCAGAAATCAGCTTCAAGTAGAATTGTTTTATTTATTAATAATCAACCAAACGAGCAGGTGCTTGATGAATTGCTCAAAATAAATTCTAGTGAAATTGAAGATGGAAACCAGGTATCTGTGACAGGGAGAATATTTGGAAATGATGGGTTTCAAGTAGAAGAGAGGGAAAAGGAACCATTGGTTTTGAAGAGCTTGATTTCACTCTTGACTTACCAAAAGGAGAGCAGCTTATGAAAGAAAATGAGGTTATGGAGGCTGAATGTAATGATATAATCACAAACTTAATGGATGAAAGTGTCGTCAGCCACAAGTTTGATGAATTGTCTCAAAGGACTCCAGAGTATTTTTTAGAGGTGAACCAACATGAAACATCAGCAAGGGACTATCAAGAAGAAAATGCTATAAATCAAGTGTTTGGCCACAAGACTTTACAGGCAAGGATATATTTAACTTTGCTTCAGCACTTTATTGTCCCAGAAATCAGATTGGTCGGCCGAGAGGTAAAGCAAAAGGTCACAGAGGTAGAAATCAATGGGATCAGTTATCCTATAGTGGTTATCAGTTCAGAAACTGTTCTTTATATCTAAAATCTATGTTATCATCTAAATTTGTTAAAAAGGATAATGATGAACAAAAACATGATGATGCTGTTAATACTGTTCCTTCACAACAAAATAGATCAATTCATGGCTGGATATTTGATATTGGGGGCGGTATTAAAATAGCAATGAACAAAGGCTGTAATGACTTTGAAATTGGTGTGCTTTTGATGCAAGGTATATTTTACATAGCAATAGTTGAACACCTTGTTTGCTTGATTAAAGGGTTGCAAAAATTAAGGACTACAATCCTAATGTTACTGTAGATGAGTACTGCTCTGTGTCCGCATTTTGGATAGTGAAAAATGCAGCACTTGGGGTGAAAAAGGATGCAAATGCATTCATTCTCGTGTTTGACCCCAGTAGGGTTATCTTGCTTAAAAACTTCTGCAATGGACAATTGAAATATGTACAGGAGTGCAGCTTCAAATTGCTTGAAAGAAGATGTCCACAGAAAGGAGAAGTAGAGAAGTATCCAACAATTATCTATGGTGTCCGCATTTCCATTTCACGACTTTATGCTCTTGCTATACGTGGTGACAAAAGTAAATTTGTGATTATGGAGGTTGGGGAAAGTGAACCTTTGAGTGAGAAAATTTCCCAATCTTTGTTATGGTGTAGTCAGATTGACTTTAGAAAAGATAATAGCACATTGATTTGTGGCATATTACAAGCAATAGTGTTTCAAGATAAGGATATCATACAAGTACATGAACCAGTGAAAGCTATATCAGTGCTTGCTAATTTCTTGAAATTAAGTCAACAAATAGGTACTTTGGTGTGCAGTGTATGGTTGGCTTGGCCTGTAATGTGTATATAGTAATTCTCCTGTGTATCTGTTTCAAATCCAGGAGTGACAGTAGGACTTCTAACCTTGCTTGGTTGTGTTGATGCTGACATGCAAGATCTTTTAATGCCAATAGAGAAATTCCTTTGGTTGCATTATCTGGATCAGGTTGCTTTTAGAAGATTATTTATTGTGGGTGGTGCTACTTCTAGAATTTCAGCTTTTGTTGCTCGGCTAAAACTAATTCCAGGACTTGGCTTTGGGAGTGATGGACAACATAGAACTTTACTGGTTGTAAACAATTTTGAGGCACAGGGCCTGGCTGACAACCAAACTTGTAAACTCCCAGTTCCTTTTCTTGATTCTTCTATTTCAGATGTGCAACAATTGGTGGTTAAATTTCTTTTGCATGAGTTTATGGAAGATCAACTTCAGAAGAATCAGAAAGCTTTGCCATTTTCTTATACTGCTTGCTGGCTGCGAATTGCCAAATATCAATCTAAAGACTTTGTTTGGAATCCTGGAACTTTGTTTGACATCCTTGAGGACAAGGATTGATTAAGAGGAGCGTTTGTCATGGAGTGAGCTGAGTAAAATGAGGGATCCCAATCAGCTAAATTGGGAAGCTATGGAGAAGGCGGCGTGGAACCAGACAAAAAGGGGAGCTAAGAGGCCATGAGAGCTGAAGCACGTCTTCACTTGAGTCTCAACACTAAACATGTGAAGTAACCAGGTCAACATCTACATTCCACTTAGCCACGTGTTTAGATTGTGTTGGAAGTCTTGGAAGTTAGTTAGAATAGAAGCAGTATAAGTAGGAGAAATTGCTGTTGTAATCTTCAGATTTTGGTTTCCTGGAGTTTGTATTGGTTAATACTCATCCGAGTGCCGAGTGTTTCCATTTTGCCCTCCCCAAGTTTCCTTCATTCTTCACCCCTTCTCTCCTTATTCGATCTCCTCTATTTTTGTAATAGTTTTGCAGAATTATTAATACAATTAAACCCCATTTACTGATCTTGGAGTTTGCTTTTTACTGTTTCGTCAACTTCCTTTTCTTAAACCCTGGGTAATCTGATCACTCCATGACACAATATCATTATTGAAAAGAAATTTGAAAAAAGAAAATGCAGAAGGTTTTTGAATTCATCATTATCATTATCATTACTATGTAAAAAGTATGAGTCTTGGCAATAGAGAATGTAAGCATGTTTTGATTTTAGTTTTCGTTATACCTAAATTACACTCATGTCTTTTAATTAGAGTTATTGCATTTCAATAATAACACTACTATGAAAAATGAAAAGTTTCAATAAATTACATCTAAAAAATGTTGGTAATTAAAATTAAAAACTACCCATTTACAACTATATTCACCAATCGTTTTCTTCATCTTCAATTGCTGTATGTGTTAAAATTATCTCCAATTATTATATTCTTATGCGAGATAATTAAAACTAACTATATTTTATATATGTATTGGTTTAGAAGAAAATTACATTTAATAAGAAGACAAAAGGTTATAAACAGTTAATGAGAAAATAAAAGGTTAAATTGATTATTAAATTCACTATATTATGTCATATTGACTAAGAAAACTTCAAAAATACTATCAATAATTATAAAAAAATATAGCAGAAAAGGTTTTCAACTACTAAAATTGATAAAATTTGTTGTATCCAAATCTTAATGTTTTAGCATGCATTTTGCTTAGGTTTTGTTGTATACATTGGTTTAACAAACTATAAAAAATTTTCTCTTCTTACCGTCATAATTCAAGAAAAACATACAACAACTTAGTTTAAAAATGATAATCTTCCATCTACATAATTCAATAAATTTTTAATTACTTTTTATATAATAAAAATTTTGCTACAACTTAGCAATTGCTTAATTTGGTTTATTAAATGGTTTCTTAATCAATATTATATCAACAACTTAGTTTAAACATGATAATCTTCCATCTTCAGAGTTTTTATAATTGTAGAATGCCTAATAAACTTTTAATTGCTTTATACACAATAAACATTTTGTGCAATTACCAATTACTTAATTTTGTTCATTATATAGTTTCTTAGTTTATACTATGCCAATAATCAAAGTTTTGCACAAAAATTTAATATATTAAAGGTTCTATATTTTGAAAAAATATATTCACGTGCAAAGCACGTGAATTATTACTAGTTATCTAAAAATTCTCAATATCTCAATGTGAGAGGTTTTGGAATCACCATCCTAAATTTGCAAAATTTCAAAACTAGCTAAGGAAATATTTTAGAGATGTTTCAAACAAAAAAGGCAACCGTAATAGAGGCTACGCGTAATCTCACTTTGCCGGGTCAATTGCCAGTACCATTGAAGATGACCGCTCTCACTTGGGCACAGTTGCTCAACTTCTCTACTTCTCTGTGTTGTTCAGTTTCAGCGTCTCTGATTTTGGGCAACTCTGCCTCTCCTGTTTCATTCTTCTGGTAATTAGAAGTGAGATGTGAAAGGCAAAGCTAAAGGGAGGAGGCAGTCTTTGGATGTTTTAATTATTCACAAGTATTAAAATTAGAATAATCCCTATATGGGTATTAAAATTAGAATAATCTCTATATCCAATTTCCAATTTTTTTATTTCTTTTGCAACTTCCTTTTCCATAAAGGATACCAAAATAAACATAATAATTAAAAGGGTTATTAATTAGTTATACTAAATTTACTAATATATTTAATTAGTGAAAATTTCTTATATCCTATTTACAAAAGCCAACGAACCAAACATCAACTATAGTAATGATGTTGTAAAACTAATAAACTATTATAGTATGAATGGAGATATTAGAGAAAGAAGTAGAGAAATAGAGAATGATATTCTGATATTCCAACCAATCCAAAAGTCCTTACAAAGGGTGTCAATATACCTCTATATATAGGTACTACAAGATTAAAGGAACATCAATCCTATTAAACACCCATTATTACAAGAATATGAAGAAACTTATGAAACGGTTTCTCCACTACATGAGTAGATTTATGGATTGTAACTTCTATCTTATATCCTATTTACGTAACTATAGTAATGATGTTGTAAAACTAATAAACTATTATAGTATGAATGGAGATATTAGAGAAAGAAGTAGAGAAATAGAGAATGATATTCTGATATTCCAACCAATCCAAAAGTCCTTACAAAGGGTGTCAATATACCTCTATATATAGGTACTACAAGATTAAAGGAACATCAATCCTATTAAACACCCATTATTACAAGAATATGAAGAAACTTATGAAACGGTTTCTCCACTACATGAGTAGATTTATGGATTGTAACTTCTATACATAATATAGCCATAAATCATGAATTAATCCTCTTGGGAATACAAAGGAACATCCACACTTTAAATTGTTTCATAACATTCCCTCTTGGATGTCCATTACACAAAGAATATGTCTCGTTAAAACCTTACTAGAGAAAAACCTATCAGGACAAAAACCCCAGTGAAGAAAAAAGAGTACACTATTCCTGTGTATTAATTTCTCCCCCTAATGCAAACATCATTTGAGATCTTTTAATCGTTGCATTCTAATATTCTTTAATTACACTGAGATATGGCACTTCAGGACCAAGTGTCTCTTCATCTTCCTCTTGCGGTCTAAAAGGATCCTTATTAGGATCTAATGATCTGACAACAATTTTAGTACTTAATGTATGTGCCTTATCCATATAAAACTGCTTTAATACCGTTCGGGTATAAGCAGTTTGGTGGACAAAAATTTCACTTTTCAAATGCTCAATTTGTAAATCAAGGTAGAATTTTGTTTTTTCAAAATTCTTGATCTCAAAATCTTTCTTCAAATATTTAACATTATTTTGAATCTCTTCAGGAGTTCCAATCAGATTTAAATCATCAACATACACCGCAATTATCACAAAATTTGATCCATTTTTCTTGATAAAAACACATAGACATATTGGATCATTGGTATCCAAATATTTGTGAAAATTCTTGGGCTACTGGCTTTACATCTTCAGGTGTTTGGACTACAAGTCCAAAAACTTTTTCTTTTAACCAATAAATCCAATTCAGATTGGATCGTATCTTTCCACTTTGAACAATCATTTCTATACCGACATTCATCAACCGATCTAGATTCATGATCCTCATCAACTTCTATAATATCAAGTGCTACATTTTATTAGGGTCCAATTAAATTTTTTATGATTTCATTCTCTTCAGGAGTTGGCTCTTCAGGAGCGACCTCTTCAAGAGGTTGAATTTTGTCATGACATTTATTTAATCTCCGGAGATATTTGAAATCAATTTATACCTTATTTAGGTAGGCCGACCTCAAATTTATTTGTAGCACTTATGCATGTCCTTCAGGGACATCAATTTTAACCAAGGTATTTCCTGCAGGAATAGTTGATTTAATGACTCTTCTGGAGTCGATAATATATCTGACAATTGGTTTGCAATTTTCTGCAAATGAATAATTTCTTGAACTTCTAGTTCACATTATTTTATATGAGAATCGAGGAAATCTAATTTTTCAGATGATTTCCTTTCGGTTGATCTTTTCCTCCCCCTAATGTCGGGAATCGCAATTCATCAGAATAAATAAATCATTCAATAGATCACCCATCAATATTTTACGATATTTAATCATGAAAGGTGATTCATACCCGACATAAATTTTAAATTTCTTTTAGAGTCATATATAATATAAAGGGGGAATATATAAATACTTGTCGGCTCTCAAATATTCTCACTATTGTCAAATCATCTATCCATTAGAATCAGTAAACTTCTGGTTTACTGCAAGTGATAATTATAAATCAAATGAGAATGAAGACAACTATATCGATAACCATTTCTCTCTCGAATGATTATTATGATATAATTAATCTTTATCTCATTTGATTTCTAAACATGATCTCTATTATTGTCTCATTTAATGTCTCAATTTGATATCCATTTCGACGGATATTCAAATTCAATGATTCTTTCGAGACATGGTAAAAAGTAGTGTTTTATTTATGATAAACTCTTCTCTAACAGGGAAAAATATAGCAGTGGCTCTTTCGGAGTTTTCAATCACTTAAGCACTATCACTAATTGTGTTTGTCTCTTTTATTGGAAAATAGTGTCTATACTAGCATTTATTAATGAGACATATATTATTGTCACCATAATTCTTATGGAACAAATATCATCACCATAATCATTTGATACCAAATATTTAACATCCATTTCTTTTTCAGGAAAAAAAGCTAATTAAATCAATCATCATACACCTTCAGGGTGTTTAAAGAAATTGGCCATGTGAAGATGATATTATAATTTTGATTCGTCAAATATACTTCGGGACATTTATTTTCAGAATTCTTATTTTCTTGTCCTTATTATTATTATCCCACTTTAAGTGGTAACTTTTTCTCTTGTCATGGTAAAATATATATTTACCAAAATTATAGTCATGGCAACAACCATAACTAATAAATTGAAATTTAGTCGCATTCACTTCTGGGAATGGACTAGAATTAGTATGCAATAAGTACAAAATACTTCTCAAATTTTCTCTCAATATTGCTACTACAGGAGCATATTTGAGAAATATGTAGAGAATATTATTTTTAACTAAGAAATAATTCTAAACATAGCAGAATTATGTACTTGCAGCCATAAGTAAATTTATTATACCGGGCTTTGAAATAATGACCATCTTCTGGTGGTCAAATCTTTTCGTTAAAAACGACCATCTTCGGGTGGTCGAATATTTTTCTTTAAGTATTTCAAAGGACAAGTAGATCCTCAAATATAATTGATTTTCTATAATAGCATCTTCAAAATTCAATGCATCAGAATATAAGTATTTATAACAAATAATTTTAAAGATAAATAAGTAGAATTAAAAGATGAAATATTACCTCAAAGATGTCAAAGAGTATATGTTCTTGTTTAGTAATTGCTTGGCAATAGGCATTTATATTTTGTGATCATTCAAATATTAGTCATAAGAAATTGAAATAAGTTTGTGAGTTAGAAATTTACCTCAGAATTTACTTGAAGAAATGCGAGCAGAATTTCGGCAAAATCTTGTGTTTCACTTTTGTTCAAGGTAGAGCCTCCGTTTTCACCTTTTGCTCAAAAGTAGAGACTCGTGCTGATAACGTGTTATAAAACTAATAAACTATTATAGTATGAATGGAGATACTAGAGAAATAGAGAATGATATTCTGATATTCCAACCAATCCAAAAGTCCTTACAAAGGGTGTCAATATACCTCTATATATAGGTACTACAAGATTAAAGGAACATCAATCCTATTAAACACTCACTATTGCAAGAATATGAAGAAACTTATGAAACGGTTTCTCCACTACATGAGTAGATTTATGGATTGTAACTTCTATATATAATATAGCCATAAATCATGAATTAATCCTCTTGGGAATACAAAGGAACATCCACACTTTAAATTGTTTCATAACAAATGATATACATTCCTGACACTAAACCAAACAAATGTACTGGAATGATTGATTCCATTCCAAATCCGATGAATGATTCCGAATCCGAATCCGATTCCAACATGCGAACCAAATGCCACCCTAGTTTTCACCTAAACTATCATATAAATATATATATATATATGCATACTAATAATTATTATCCTCTTTTGCATTTATATATTTTTCCTATTTAATCTTGTCTACTCTCCCTTGTATTTATTTACTTTTCCTAATGAATTTTATATTTTCCAAAATATAACACATTAAATGTATTTTAAGGGGTGCCCAAACCCTAAATATAATAATACAAAACCCCAAATAGTCATAATTTCCTATTCCCAATTGGAAAACCACTAAGAAATATTTGTTAATGAACCAATATCTATATACCCTCAGTCTATGGGAGAATTCACCTCTCATCTGCTTAATCGGATACATAGGCCACTGAAGTTTTTGCTAAAACAGTCAAGAGCATTTACTTCGTCTTGTGGCAGGTTTATGATCACACGGAAGAAGGCAAAAAAGTTTACACATATTACAAATTATTAGTAGCCTCAGAAACTGATAATACTCTTCCTCTTATCATGGTGATTGACTTGTCTCAAGCCAGAAACTAAGCTGTTGGCGAGAAATGAATGGTGAATCTTGTACAGTTCATGGATGGCACCCCTAAGGATCATCATCTCAATCTTTTGCCAAAACGCCGTCCTCTACAGGCTCAAGAAGAAGAAGAAAAAGATGAAGAAGTGCATGCTGATAGTGGTTGAGTAATCAAAAACTGTTGCTTATCCAGCTCTAATTGAAAAAACCCAAGAGAGTGATAGGAATGTTGTTTATAGGATTGGTGTGAGGCTTTCTAACAGACGAAGGGTTCAGAGCAATTTTCTCCGGTCTGATCCAATTCAGTTATTGTGGTCATTGATGTATGTTGGATTTGTTGGAATTTTGCCTCAAATTTAGAGAGATGCCTTTTCATATTTCACTAAGGTTCATTCATGTATTTGCATATACATGTACTTAAAGTTTCAAATCTATTCATTCTACGTTCATTTATTCTAGATTCATGTAGCTCTTGGAATTTATTTGTTCATTCATGGAACTTCTAAATTCATGTATGTGTTAATGATGGTACATATATCTATATCCTAATGCTACTATGAATAGTGAACTTGGAGTCGAAGTTGAGTAGTGAACCACATTTTCTTCTTCCTTCTTAATCTTTGGTGCCGACTAATCCATTGAACTCGAAGTCTTGACTTGCGAGTGCACGCAACCAAGGCTGGCCATTATATCCTATAGGGTGACCGCCCAATGACCCATTTGCACCATGGACACGTTCCTGTAGGGACTGAAATCGCTTTCAATGGCAGTAGGGTATCCTATGCTTTAGCTTCCTTCTTAGTTACCAAATATCCCATTTCTTTGCACTCTTATTTCGGTAATCAATGTACTTCTTTCCAACAGTGTATTCTTAGCACAACGAAGAAGTAGCTAAGACACAGACATTCGGCTTGAAACAAGCTATCCCAAGATCTTCTAAGTCATTGGACTATGATACTGAGTTAAGTTTTGACTATGCTATCACTGGCTTTGGAATGAATTGAAAATTACGTGCACACATCCAACAAGAGTAGCATATGGTTTCTGCTGATTTCTTGGAAGGAAAGGCTTTAGGGAATGTCTGCATTTATATTTAGAATGCTGGTAATAATTGAAATTATGTATTCATTTGTTAATAGCAAATATCTCAAGGTTTAATTTACTAAACTCAGTGATTGTAAAAGCCCTTGCCTCCCTAAAAGATTATGTTATCCTGTCTCTGTTTATTTGTTTGGTGCAAAGGAGTTATTTTCGCATTTCAGGGAAAAAAAAAAAAAGATGCTGTGGCCTCAAGTTTGAGGCGTCAACAATGAGAAGTTTTAATTCAAGTTTCACTATTCCGACTTTTTTTTCCCTGACTATATGTGGATTAGTTTGTAATACTATTATTCAATTTTAATGCACAACATTTGTAGGTTAGTTTGTTGATTGTTTATTTCATTCCCACGATTTTGGATCCTTTGTGGGACCCTTTGTAATCTTATAATAAAAAAAAAAAGTAAAACAGAAAAAAGGTTACTGGTTTTAATTGCTTCATGAAGTTGTGTTTAGGCCTTAATGGGAAAATTAGAATGCGACAGAGACGTACAAGGGAAAGGTGAAAAGCAAAAAAAGAGAGAAGCTATGGGGTTTAATTGCTTAATGAAATTGTTTTTCCGCCTTAGCAAGAAAATATGAATGCTGCATAATAAATAGAGAAATTGGCAAACTGGTTGACCAAAACTTCATAGGATAAGCAAGAGGAAAAGCTGCAAAGCGAAACAATTTCGCCCCAGAGCAGAAAGGCGAAAAAATGCATTGGATGCCTGGCTTTTTATTTGCTTCTGAAATTTGCTTAGTTTATGGCAGAATCTGTGGACTTGGAGAAAGTTTATCCAGGTTTTGACCTTAAGAATGTTGGAATAGATATATGTCTATACGTATTTGCTAATAGCTTGTGTCTCAGGTTTAATTTGCTAAATTTAGTGGTTGGGAAGTTTATTGTTGCTTCGTTTTTCTGATTGAAGAAACAGGTTATGGGTGCTCGTTGAAGCTACTTTTAGGAGATGTAAAAGAAGAGGAATAATGAAATGCAAAACCAATTTTGCCCCCATGCAGGATCGAACTACAGACCTTCAGTTTACAAGACTGACGCTCTACCACTGAGCTATAGGGGCAATGTGGCCCAGGTGCATTTAGTTTTTATTTCATTCGGTAAATGTCTTAATTTTGCAATGCACCTTTCATCTACTCGTGTCGTGAAGACCACAGAAGTTGTGGTAGATTAGATGTCGCCTTTTGGCCCTAAGATTAGTAACTTTTCCTCAAGATATGCTTTTCACCATTCGATGATTTCTCATTGTACTTACCTTTGTTCTCCACTGTTTGATCTTTGTGGAAGATTCGCGCTTTCATTTGGTGAGATTCAATGGATGAACTTATCAAAGAACACGATTATACATGGGAAAGATTAATATCTACCCTTTAATGTACAATCAGATCATCGACCGTTAGATTGGATCAAGTACAAAAAATTTGAGATACATACTACTACAAACAATCGCCACCTTAAAAACATATGTCTATATCCATATTATATACTATTTCTATCTACCTATTATATAAGAAAAAAGTGGAGTTACTATAACAATCCCAATGATTGCCAAGTGAATCCATCTCATTTTGACATATGGCCCATTTCTCTTTTTTTCTTCATTTTGCATTTTTTCCCCTTTTGTTCGCCTTATTTCCTTTCTCATTTTTGGCTAGAGACAATTAAACAAACCCTTCCTTATTAGTTTCCACTCTGTACTCATTTTCTTTTTTTTTTCCGTCATCCTAATCATTTATTCTATTTTTTCTCTATTGGATTAGTTGATGGATTTTCTTTCATTTTTGTCCATAATTAACTAAATGAATGGTTTCATTATCGGAGATCAAGAATGGGTTTGATATTTCCTTTCTTCCATAGTCCAATAATCATGATTCATGATCTTCTACTTTTACTGTCTCTCTTTGATATGTACTATTTGATTTTATTTTTTTTGCATCCTGATCAGAAACCTTTACTTATTGCTTTTCTCACCGCTTCCTTCTTCATTTGACCTTTTTTTTCGCCGAAAAGAGGTATGTGATGTTGTGAATAAAAAACCTTTTGTGAGAACCCTCACTTAAGAACACGGATCTCCCAAAAATTTACTTGCATTACCCTTGAACTAAATCACTCATAACATTTCCATTGCATTGCAT
This sequence comes from Coffea eugenioides, assembly GCF_003713205.1. Taxonomy (NCBI): domain Eukaryota; kingdom Viridiplantae; phylum Streptophyta; class Magnoliopsida; order Gentianales; family Rubiaceae; genus Coffea; species Coffea eugenioides. The sequence goes on along the minus strand of NC_040045.1, from coordinate 20,790,964 downwards.
TTTATTGCCCTTACTTGAATGGTAACATTTCCTTGAGTTAACTTTATTTTACTTCACCATATACACTTTGACCAAATGTCTTTTTATTAGTGGTTGGGACTTTATATGATAGTTTAGAGGTGTTAAATAGACATTTGTACATTTGGAGGGTAGAAACTTCATTAGTCAAAAGATTAAGGGAAAAAAGGGCCAAGATTGGGCCAAGTGGCCAAACCCTAGCCATCCACCTTGTTTGACCAAAGGATTAGAGGAAATTTAAACCAACTTTGCTCCATTTTATCCTCCTTATGGCCGAACATCTTGAAGCTTCCAAGGGAAGGAAGAAAACTTCATCTTTTTGGTTTTAAAGCCCTAGTTTGTTCTTGAGCAAAAATCACAAGAGAAGGAACTTGAGTTAGTGAGTGAACCACCTTCTACCCTAGTGTGTGTTTCAAGCTTGGAGCTTTGGTTTTGGTGGTTTGTTTTGGTGATTCAAGCTTCACATAAGAGAGGTATGTGACTCTTAAATCCTAACTTTCTTGTGTTATATCATGTGTTTGAAGTTTTGATGGCAAACTAGGAGTTGTTTGGATGGTATTTGTCGTGAAACATTTTTGAACTAAACAAGTGGTAGTAGGGTTGGTTGGTTAGCATACCATGTGTTTGATGAAATGTTTGAGTTTTGTTTATGATTTTTTTTTTATGTGTTAACATGTTTTGGACTTTTTTTGAGTTAAGGATAACACTTGATATGATGATAAGTTAATTGCAATGAAATGATGGAAGTTGGTGATGCAAGTGAACTAGTGGACTATCTTTCTTTCTCTTGGCTGACCGGTTTTGTAGAGGAGGTTTCTTCTTGATTTTTTGGTTCATTTGCACCTTAATTAAGCCTAAGAAACTTGGCTAAACATTGGTTTAAAGTTTGGTGTGAGTTGAAATGGAAATGAAGCAAGCAAAGGGGTTGTTTGGACCACTAGTGGACTGTTTTGGTTCCTTTTGTGGCTAGACTTTTTGGTTTTTTTAATCAATTATGTGTATTGCATTTTGAGCTCCAATGGTACTGGATAACTTGCTTCCATGTATATGAACCATGTGAGATTGAATTAGATGAATTTGAGCCAAAACAAGTGAAGTTAGCATCAAGAACTAGTGTAACCTTGCTAAGATTTTAGGGCTGATCAAAACTGGAAAATCAGCCGAATTCCCTGGATCCCTGGTATTGATAGGAAACGAAATAGCATGTGCATTTGGTATCGTTAAAAAGCCCTTTGAGTCTAGTTTCTAACGCTACTAACAACACCTGATTCTGACCTTTCTACACTGAGATATAGTTGTTTTCCCGAGACTGCACGGGCGCAACTGTTTTACCCGTGAAGAAGACTTTGAAATTGAAGGAAATTTATCTTTTGCCCAATTTTCTTGCACTTGTCAAACTTGTTTTCTCATGATCTTTTACTGCATTTTAGGCCTAACTTGCATGGTGAATTGAGTAGATTTAACCACTCATTTGGTTACCAAATGAGCTCACATTTGGGTTGGAAACGAACCTAGATTGTTAACGATTTCACTCGTTGCCATAGGATTGGGAAACGGAGGTGAATGTAACAAAGGAACTTGACATTTGAACTTTGCTTTTCTTGATAGGTGAGTGTTTCAAGTACATAAAAATATTTACGTGGAATGTCTCCTTACTTGTATAACATGTTTACTTGGTTAAAGTAATTGTTCTTGAATTGATAACCTTTGGGACGAGGATGTACTTTATCATACTCGATCCTTTATAGTTTACTTTGTGATAGTGGTATGAAATGAAGTGCTTTACTTATACTTGACTTTTGGTCTTGCACTTGATTTGTTGGTCATTCGGAGGGTTATTCTACCAAATTACGTGTTACATACTCATTGTTGTTAGAAAATGCTAGGTACTGGATTTATCGTCTCATAGACATGTGTGTACCTTATCACACTTGACCTAGCTCAATTGAACTTGTGAGATTTTGCAACAACATGTGTTAGTCGTTTTATTACAACTGAAAAATGGCTAGAGTCCGGCCACTTTCTGGCTGGATTTTCGACCGGATTTGAGGCAGTGAGTTTTCAAAATTTTTAAGTTTTCTCCTGTCAGTCTAGCCCTGAATCCAGCCAACATCTAACCAGATTTGTGGCTGGATTTGCTGATAAAGTTTCTGATTTTTGGAGTTGTTTTTAGTTTTCTTGTTTGATCAGGGTTCTTCACCACCCGATTTTCAATTGTTTGGATTTGAAATACTTGAAATGCATGAAACATGCTATGCTGAGCTTAATTGTGACTTGAACCTGTTTAGGACAGTGTGCTCTTATGTACACTTAATTGACCTGACTTGACTAAATATTTGATATCTCATTTACGCATAAGCAAGTAATTTGATTTCTATATGACCTATGTATTTACTTGAAATACTTGGAATACTTGAGAATGTAAATTGCTGGACATTACTTGTGACTTGATTCTGGCTAGGCGAGTGTGTCATTATTGCACTCGGGCTCCCTTTCTTGAATGATCTTGTACTCACTTTAACTTGATTGAGCTGTACTTGTGTTTGTGCTTGTGTTTGACTTATAAGTGCTGAGCGGCCGTATGTACGACACTCCATCTGAGTGGGAGGTACCTCTCATCCCGTTTCAGTACTTTTATCCTAATTAAGTCAATTAAAGAGTTATCTCGTCGACACTAGGGCTGAGCGGTCGCATGTACCACACTCTATCCGAGTGGGAAGTAGCTCTCATCCCGTCTCAGTGCCTCTATTCTATTTTGTTAAGTGGAGTGTTATTTTCTCGGCTAACTGGTATGCTTGAATATTACCACCACTGTTCATTTCTGAATACAGAGCGTTAAGTGATAACTAACGACTCCAATCTTTACTGCATGAGCATTGGATATCATCCAACGACTCCATTACTGTTTACTGAATACTAGGGCTATAAGCCATTATTGAATTATTGAATATCCGAGACTATAAGTCCAACCTAGGGCTAGTTGGTTGAATCGAGCTAGCAAGGGCTTGGTCGAGGAGATCAACGAACCTTGGGTACTCCTGTGGCGTTCGGGCCCGGTAAGGGGTTTGATCGGTGGAAGGAAACATGTGTAAAGTGGAGATCTACGGACATTATACTTCCGAGGTTGACGAAGAGTCAACGGACCTTGATCAAGATGTAGTAGAACTTGCCTCGGAGAGTAACCTGTATCCTTTGACATGAATGTGTTCCTTATTGTACACTTTTGCATGTTTTATCTGGCTACTTGCTTAGCTATATACTAAGTCATGATCCATTCGTGTTTGACTTGTTTCTCGATGTCTGGATATGCTATCTTGTCTGGTATTTTACCTGCTTAATTACTTGAAACCTCACTGGACTTTTAACTCATTCCACGCCATTTGTTTTCCTTACAGGGATGAGAACATGAGAGGTTGAATAGAAGAAAGTCTCGATTTCTTCTAAGATTGTTAGTTGCTCGAGCGTATACCTCATAAATATCTAGCCTGCTTGTTTGGTTTGATTTTTGTAAATTTGATTCTTTGATTGTATTTATAGGTCGTGTGGATGTTGGAGGACCATGAGTGTATATGTTAAAGATTGAAAATTCATATCGCTTTTGTTATCAAGATTTTTTTTTATTTGAATGTTTTCATGAATTGTGACTGAGTCCTGGCGAGAGTTGGGCAGGCGGTCCGCCAAATCCTTGGGTACGCCCTAAGGGATGGTGGGGCTGTCACAGGTGGCATCAAAGCTGCTTCGCGTGGTCTCTGCGCGGGGTGAGATTGGGCCAAGTGGTGTTATGGTTCCGATTATGTGAATAAGTGTGAAGGACTAAGTGCTCTTCTTGGGCGTAAACTATGAATCGTGCCTATTATAAGTGTAAATCCCTTATCATAGTACTTGGGAAAGATAGCTATGTACGTCAGGTAGGAATCTCTAATATGGGTGATTTACTCTTGGGACTAGCCAGCTCGAGTTGTGAATTATCTTATTGTGGATTCTTGTATTTGAGTACCAAAAAGTGAAGAGCACTAGAATAAGGGTCTGTATCTTGATTGCACTTGAGGTAAGTTTTGATAGCAAAGGTCATGGCACGGAAGATTCTAACATTTAACCTAGTAATTGAACTGATCGAGGGGATTGGATGTAGGGGTGCTATCATGGACTGATCTAATAATAGAGTGGCTAGGGTTTCTATAGAGGGTGGCTAGATTGTAGTGTACATTGGGAATTTGCATCGAAAACCTATTTCCTTCCTCCTATGTATGTGAGAACTTGATAAGTGTTTATTTGATTTTGAGGCTGTTCAACTACAACTATATAGGTATTTCTATCCCTTTTGTGGTATTTGATACCCGTAGTTTGGTTCTCGATGAACTACCCTTGCCTATACTTCCTTGATACCTACCCAATGATGTCAAAGTATGGACTTGGCTTGGTTATTATCGTGTCAAGATCGAGAGTTTTGAAATTATGTATAGGAATTTGAGAAAAAGTATTTGGGTTTTATACCTGTATGCAAAAGCTTGAGATAGGGTGTGAAACTTTTGATATACGAAGCATGCTTTAGGTCATTATGTACATAAGTGACAAGTGGCATAGTATCTTAAGATATTACCCTAACTATGTTCTACTTTCTCGTTTATCTCATTTGAGAATATCTAAGTTTAATCTTCCGTGGTTGGATTGGAAGTGAAGGAACTTGACAATTATATGGTTAGAGTTCCAATTGTACTTAGTTACTTATTTTGATCCATTAATTTGCTTGGCAAGCTATCACTTGAGTTCAAGCGAATCGGAGAGATAGCACATTTGGCTGATATGTATAAGGAAATAAAGATTCTTCGAAAGGAAGTAGTGTTCCAAAAGAGATTAGCTGAGTACTAAGAAGGATAATGGGAGCAAGAATACGTGGGGAAAATTGAACTACTGTGCCAGAACATAAAATTGAAAAAGAAATACGAAGGGATTCCAGAAGGGGTACGGAATAAGTTTGAATTAGTGTAATTGCCTATGCCTCTAGAAAATTAAAATCCCATGAGCGCAATTACCCAACTCATGATTTGGAATTGGCCACTGTAGTTTTTGCCCTAAAGAAGTCAAGGCATTACTTATATGGGGTAACTTTTAAGGTTTATACCGACCATAAGAGTTTGAAATATCTATTCTCTCAGAAGGAGCTAAACTTGAGACAGCAATAATGGGTGAAATTTCTTGAGAATTATGACTGTACAATTAACTACCACCCAAGAAAGGTCAATGTCGTAGTGGATGCTTTAAGTTGAAAAGTTCAAGTAGCTAGATTAATAGTCAAAGAGTGGAATTTATTGGAAAAGTGAGTGAATGGAATCCACGGTTGGACCGACAAAGAATAATCTTGGACAACATTACGGTGAGATTTGATTTGTTAGATCAAATTAAAGAAACTCAAAAGAATGACGAGATGGAGCAAAACTGGGTAGAAAAAGTGTAACATGGGGAAATTTCAGACTTTAATGTGAGTTCTGAGGGTATCCGAAAATTTCGTGATCGGATAGTGGTACCGTAAGATGAAGTGATAAAAAGAGATATTTTGGAGGAGGCACATCGATCTAAGTATACAGTACATCCCGAAAGCAGTAAAATGTACCAGGATTTGAGGAGACTGTATTGGTGGGATAAAATGAAGAAAATTGCTCAGTTTGTCCAAAAGTGTTTAGTCTGCCAACAAGTGAAAGTTGAACATCAGAAACCCTCAAGTCCTCTACAACCTCTTGAAATCCTTGAGTGGAAATGGGAACATATTATCATGGATTTTGTATCAGAATTACCCCGTACCCAGAAAGGTCATGACGCCGTTTGAGTAATAGTAGACAGGTTGACCAAGTGTGCTCATTTTTTGCCTATAAATATGAGATATTCCTTGGAGAGATTGGCCCGACTATACATGGATGAAATAGTGAGATTTCATGGTATTCCAGTAAACATTGTTTCTAACAAAGATCCGCGGTTTGTGTCTCGTTTCTGGCAACAATTACAAGGAGTCTTGGGAACCAAGTTGAACTTTAGTACAATTTATCATCCCCAAACTAATGGACAGTCAGAGATAACCATTCAGACACTTGAGGACATGTTAAGGACTTGTATACTAGACTTTGGTGGAAGTTGGGGACAGTATATGGCGTTGGTTGAATTTGCATACAATAATAGTTATCATTCCTCCATACAAATGACACCGTACAAAACTCTCTATGGAAAAAAGTGCCGATCACCAATATACTAGGATGAAGTAGGAGAATGAAGGGTTTTAGACCCAATTGCAGTACCATGGATCAAAGATGCCTATGAGAAGGTGAAGATGATACATCAGAGGCTTCAGACAGCGCAAAATTGACAGAAGAGTTATGCTGATAATCGGCGAAAGGATTTGAAATTTGAAATTGAAGACAAGGTATTTCTAAAAGTCATACCATTTTGAAGTCTCACGCGCAGGAAAAGAAAAGAAGCTTCAACCGAGATATGTAGGACCTTTCGAAATTCTTCAATGCGTAGAGAATGTGGCATACCAGTTGGAGTTACCAGCAAGTCTATCCAGGATCCATGAGGTGTTTCATGTTTCTATGTTGAAGAACTATCATCCAAACCCCACTCATGTACTAAAGCCAGAAGAAATTGACATTGATGAATCTCTAACTTACGAAGAAAGGCCGGTACAGATCTTAGACCGAAAAGTAAAGGAGTTAAGGACTAAACAGATACCCTTGGTAAAGGTTTTGTAGAGAAATCATGAGGTAGAGGAAGCTACCTGGGAAGTGAAAGAGGACATTCATGCAAAGTATCCTGAGGTATTCAGCGATCAAGGTGAGAACTTCGAGAACGAAATTCTTTAAGAGAGAGAGAGTGTAAGAACCCTCACTTAAGAATATGAATTCTCCCAAAAATTTACTTGCATTACACAAGAACTAAATCACTCATAACATTTCCCTTGCATTGCATTTTATTGCTCTTACTTGAATGGTAACATTTTCTTGAGTTAACTTTATTTTACTTCGCCACATACACTTTGACCAAATGTATTTTTATTAGTGGTTGGGACTTTATATGATAGTTTAGAGGTGTTAAATAGACATTGGTATATTTGAAGGGTAGAAACTTCATTAGTCAAAAGATTAAGAGAAGAAAGGGCCAAGATTAGGTCAAGTGGCCAAACCCTAGCCATCTACCTTGTTTGACCAAAGGATTAGAAGAAATTTAAACCAACTTTACTCCATTTTATCCTTCTTATGGCCGAACCTCTTGAAACTCCCAAGGGAGGAAAGAAAACTCCATCTTGTTGGTTTTAAAGCCCTAGTTTGATCTTGAGCAAAAATCATAAGAGAAGAAACTTGAGTTAGTGAGTGAACCACCTTCTACCCTAGTGTGTGTTTCAAGCTTGGAGCTTTGGTTTTGGTGGTTTGTTTGGGTGATTAAAGCTTCACATAAGAGAGGTATATGACTCTTAAATCCTAGCTTTCTTGTGTTATATCGTGTGTTTGAAGTTTTGATGGCAAATTAGGAGTTATTTGGATGGTATTTGTCGTGAAACTTTCTTGAACTAAACAAGTGGTAGTAGGGTTGGTTGGTTAGTATACCATGTGTTTGATAAAATGCTTGAGCTTTGTTTATGGTTTTTTTTGATGTGTTAACATGCTTTGGACTTTTTTTGACTTAAGGATAACACTTGGTATGATGATAAGTTAATTGCAATGAAAGGATGGAAGTTGGTGATGCAAGTGAACTAGTGGACTGTATTTCTTTCTCTTGGCTGACCGGTTTTGTAGAGGAGGTTTCTCCTTGATTTTGTGATTTATTTGCACCTTAATTAAGTCTAAGAAACTTGGCTAAACATTGGTTTAAGGTTAGGTGTGAGTTGAAATGGAAATGAAGCAAGCAAAGGGGTTGTTTGGACCACTAGTGGACTATTTTGGTTCCTTTTGTGGCTAGACTGTTTTGGTTCTTTTAATCAATTATGTGTATTGCTTTTTGAGCTCCAATGGTATTGGATAACTTGCTTCCATGTATATGAACCATGTGAGATTGAATTAGATGAATTTGAGCCAGAATAAGTGAAGTTAGCATCAAGAACTAGTGTAACCTTGCTAGGGATTTTGGGCTGATCAGAACTGGAAAATCAGCCGACTTCCCTGGATCACTGGTATTGATAGGAGATGAAATAACATGTGTTTTTGGTACTGTTGGAAAGCTCTTTGAGTCTAGTTTCCAACGCCACTAATGGCACCTGATTCCGACCTACAGTAAGATGTGACGGTCCCACTTCCCCCTAAGGCGAACCAAAGGGTTCGGCGGACCGCCTGCCCAGCTCTCGCCGGGACTCAGTCGTTCACTACAATCCTCAAATATTACACGAATTCTCCAATAATTACATGTCATAAGCGAAGCGGAAACAATTCCCAACTATACATAAAATGATTCCAAACCTTAACTGTACAAGATATAAGCCATCCAGTCACGTGAATAAGTACTACAAGCCTTCCTTCGCTACGAGCCCTGTGGAGGGGAATAAAACATTTTTGGGGTGAGCTAGAAGCTCAGTGAGTAACCAGTAAAAGCAGTCATCAAATATATTTCACAATAATGCATTTCGATGATGCCATGATTCCAAGATCAAATGTACGTTTATTGCTCTCGTGAGCCAGTGAAATCATAGTACCTAAACACCCAACGCTCAAATTGATCCTTAACGTATAACAATAAGAGGGAGCCCCTTTTTGAGCTCCAGATGAACATGAACAGTGGTGGAGACGTTGGTGTTTAGCACGAGACTTCCCAAGAACTCGTTAAAGCCAAAACCATGTCATGAACTCGCATGCAAGCACGCATGATATGCAATTGAATAGTAATGCAAGAAACAGTTCATAAATAGCTTTGGAAATAGTTTGAGGTCACTCACCTCCACGGCTCAGGAACCATCCATCATATATTATTGCCTTGCTCAAATCCAAGCCTTAGATCACCAACTCAAGGTAATCAAGCCCTCTCAAAGTTCGGACAGCATGCCCCCTTAATTTCTTTATTTGTCCAACCTACAAACATTCACCAAATCCATAACCATCAATCACAATCACACATACGATTCACAAACCATAAAACATATCCATTTAGGCCATAATATCTTTCAATCAAAGCCTTAGGAATCCACCATTAGAAAACCCCCAAATAAAACCCTAGAAATCGGAATTTCCGTACAAACCAGAAATTTTCCGCAAATGATTGCAATTAACGCTCAAGAGCTTCATTTAACACCATAACAAGCTATCAATCCAAGACTAAAGAACCATAATCATTTAAATCAGAAAAATTCCCAATAAATTAAAAATTGAACCAACTTGACTTAAAACCATGAAATCATCCACAATATGGCACCTCTAGCCTTTACAAGTCACTAATGAACCAATATTAGAACCAAAAGGAATTTCTCAACAACTCACCATATGAGCTCAACAAAGGTAGAAACTTAGGGCTTCTCTTCCAAAAATAACTCCACCAAGACCTCTAGTCCACCCTAGCTAGCACTTGTACGGAGCGGTTTGAAAATCCAACGGTGAAATATCAAGATTCAAGTAAAAATGGAAGTTGGAAATTGAAGAGCTTTTCTTTCTTTTCTCTCAAACACTCAGCTGGCCAAGAAGCAAAAATGCAGATATTTTGGGCCAAAACAGTTTAAAAGGAGAAGAAAACAGGCGGTCAAAGTTGGTGGCCGCCTATGCCACGTCACAATCCGGCCGGATTCCAGGCCGGATTCGAGGCAGTGGCGGATGAAATTTTTTTTCAAAACCTTCAAACAATCCGGCCGGATTTGGTACGAAGCATTTTCAGCAGAAATTTTCTTTTCCAAGCTCACACGCCGTGTTCGTCCGTACTTCCAACAAAGATATATATACAATCTCATGCAAATATACCCAATATACACAACCACATACTCACATTTATCATGAAAACTTCCTTGGAAACATGGATAGCAAAGTTTCACTTAAATAACACAACGGAAGTGAAAATAAACACAAGGCTGTGAAAATGGTGAAATTTTTTAGGGTTCTCACATAAGATATGGTCGTCTTCCCAAGACTGCACGGGTGTAACTGTTTTACCCGTGAAGAAGACTTTGAACTTGAAGGAAATTTTTCTTTTGCTCAACTTTCTTGCACTTGTCAAACTTGTTTTCTCAAGACCTTTTACTGCATTTTGGGCCTAACTTGCATGGTGAATTGAGTAGATTTAACCACTCACTTGGTTATCTAATAAGCTCACATTTGGGTTGGAAACGAATCTAGATTGTTAACGATTTCACTCGTTGCCCTAGGATTGAGAAATAGAGGTGAACGTAACCAAGGAACTTGACATTTGAACTCTGCTTTGCTTGACAGGTGAGTGTTCCAAGTACATGAAAATATTTATGTGGAATGTCTCCTTACTTGTATAACATGTTTATTTAGTTAAAGTAATTGTTCTTGAATTGATAATCTTTGGAACAAGGATGTACTTTATCATACTCGATCCTTTGTAGTTTACTTCGTGATAGTGGTATAAAATGAAGTGCTTTACTTATACTTGACTTTTGGTCTTACACTTGACTTGTTGGTCATTTGGAGGGTTATTCCACCGACTTACGTGTTACATAATCATTGTTGTTAGAAAATGCTAGGTACTGGATTTATCGTCCCATATGCATGTGTGTACCTTATCACGCTTGACCTAGCTGGAATGAATTTGTGAGATTTTGTGATAACATGTGTTAGTCATTTTATTACAACTAAAAAGTGGCCGAATCCGGCCGGATTTGAGGCAGTGAGTTTTCAAAATTTTTAAGTTTTTCCTTGTCAATCTAGCCCTGAATCCAGCCAACATTTGACCGGATTTGTGGCCGGATTTGCTGATAAAGTTTCTGATTTTTGGAGTTTTTTTTTCAGTTTTCTTGTTTGATCAGGGTTCTTCACCACCCGATTTTCAATTGTTTGGATTTGAAATACTCGAAATGCTTGAAACATGCTATGCTGAGTTTAATTGTGACTTGAACCTGTTTTGGCGAGTGTGCTCTTATGTATGCTCAATTGATCTGACTTGCCTAAACATTTAATATCTCATTTACGCATGAGCAAGTAATTTGATTTCTATATGACCTATTTATTTACTTGAAATACTTGGAATACTTGAGAATGTGAATTGCTGGACATTATTTGTGACTTGATTCTGGCTAGGCGAGTGTGTCACTATCGCACTCGGTCTCCTTTTTTTGAATAATTTTGTACACACTTGAACTTGATTGACCTGTACTTGTGTTTGACTTGTAAGTGCTGAGCGGCCGTATGTACCACATTTCATCCGTGTGCGAGGTACTTCTTATCCTATCTCAATACTTTTATTCTGATTAAGTCGATTGGAGGAGTTATCTCATCGACACTAGGGCTGAGCGATCGCATGTACCACACTCCATCCGAGTGGGAGGTACCTCTCATCCAGTCTCAGCGCCTCTATTTTGTTTTATCGAGTGGAGTGTTATCTCCTTGGCTAACCGGTATGCTCGAATATTACCACCACTGTTCATTTCTGAACACGGAGACTTAAATGACAATTAACGTGTCCAATCTTTACTGCGTGAGCATTGGATATCAGCCAACGACTCTATTACTGTTTACTGAATATTGGGGCTATAAGCCATTCCTGAATTACTGAATATCCAGGACTATAAGTCTAACCTAAGATTAGTTGGTCGAATCGAACCAGTAAGGGCTTGGTCGAGGAGATCGACGAACCTTGGGTACTCTTGTGGCGTTAGGGCCCGGTAAGGGGTTGATTAGTGGATGAAAACTGGTGTAAAGTAGAGATCTACAGACGTTATACTTCCATGGTTGACGGAGAGTTAACGGACCTTGATCAAGTTACAGTGGAGCTTGCTCCAGAGAGCAACCTGTATCCTTTGACATGAATATGTTCCTTACTGTACCCTTTTGCATGTTTTATCTGGCTACTTGCTTTGCTATATATTGAGTCATGATCCATTCGTGTTTGACTTGTTTTTCAATGTCTGGATATGCTATCTTGTCTGGTATTTTACCTGCTTAATTACTTGAAATCTCATTGAATTTTTAGCTCATTCCACGCCATTTGTTTTCCTTACAGGGATGAGAACATGAGAGGTTGAATGGAGAAAAGTCTCAATTTCTTCTAAGATTGTTAATTGCTCGAGCGTGTACTTCATAGATATCTAGCCTGTTTGTTTGGTTCGATTTTTGTAAGTTTGATTCTCTGTTTGTGTTTATAGGTCACGTGGATGTTGAAGGACCATGACTGTATATGTTAAAGGTTGAAAATTCATATCGCTTTTTTTATCAAGATTTTTTTTATTTGAAAGTTTCATGAATTGTGACTGAGTCCTGGCGAGAGCTGAACAGGCGGTCTGCCAAACCCTTGGGTACGTCCTAGAGGAAGGTGGAGCTGTCACACATTTTTTTCAGTTTTTTATAGTTTATTTATTTTGAAACTACTTTTTGACCTTTTTACTCTTGGAAAAAAAATTTCCCAAGGCTGACAAGAATATGGGTGGTGATTATATCAACAATTTTTAGGCTAACAATGAAAGAATTGTAACTACTTTTCTCCCATAAAATAAATTACACCATTATACATATTCATTCTAATTTTAATTTTTTATTTATTAAAATTGTTATTTGATAATATGGTGATAGTGCTACAGTAAAGGAGATGACAAATGAAGGTCCAAGGTAAATGATGATCAAGAATAAAATAATGATGCTATTAAATTAAAAATTAATCAAAGTCTCTTAATTTATGGATAGGTAATTATATTTTGATTTATATAAAGTTTACTAATGGTGAAAAGTGCTTATAAATTGAATAAGGTGGATGATGTGTAAAATAATTGTTGGGGCCAGCAGTTTAGAATGTGAAAATTGTGATGACCCTATCTCCTCCTAGGGTGTGCCCCAGAGTTTAGCGGATCACCTGCTCAGGTCTCGCCAGGACTCACTCACTCACATTAGGTAAATAGGTTGCAATGTCGAGAGTAAAAGAAATAACAATTCCCAACTTGGAATGTACATGTACATTCATTTCTATTTCAATCATCCATACAATCCCAAATATATCAAAAGATATGAGTTCCAGATACATTCAGCCCTAGTCGAGTATTAGTGTGACAGCCCCACCTCACCTTAAGGCGAACCAAAGGGTTCGGCGAACCGCCTGCCCAACTCTCGCCAGGACTACGGAGTCGAATCACACAAACTCGATATAGCGCACAAACGAATCCCCAAGAGAACAATCAATCGAAGACTACTAAGTTGAGAAGCATGAATTCTACACTGTAAGCGGGATACTAAGTTGATAAAACCATAGTTATTAAACTCGGCCCGGAGAGGAGACCGATGAAGGAGGTGGGTCAACGGGTCACTGGTTCAACCGGTGGGTGAGTGGTTGAACCAGTGGGTCACTACATATATTTAAATATTATTTTTATAAATTTTGATATAGGATATATGAGATAAATTGTAATAAATAATGTCATAACAAATATTCATTTAATTTAATTTGCTATAGAATATTTAATTCATATAAGAATCAGCAAAACATAAATTTAATTAGTAATCCACCAAACTTCAAGTGTAGATGTTTATTGTAATTATCTAGGTTATTTACAAATTTTAAATGCAAAAAAATATTTAAAAAACAATATTTGTCTTTAAAATAAATTATGTAATATGTTATTTTTGAAATCTATTTTATAATTTATAGAATATAAGGGTCATAAGTTTTATTAAAAGATTCCAAATACATTTGTTTTGGAGAGTTTAAAAAAATAAAGATGAAATTAACAAAACATTCATATAGCATAAGAATGGCCATTAATGAACAAATGACAAAGTGGCCTGGTGGTGAGCTACACACAAACAATACCGAAGGTCTGAAGTTCGAATCCAAGCAAAGGCTTGGACAAACATTTTTTCCTCAAACCCGGTCTGCCCACAAAACCGGCTGGGTTTCCGGTTTAATCCGGTTGAACCGCCGGTCCATTGAAAAGTCAACGGTTCATATGCAGAAACGATCCAATTGAAGAACCGGCCCGGTTTAGTGGCCGGTTCGCCGGGTTGACCGGTCGAACCGCCGGGCCGGGCCGGGTTTAATAACTATGGATAAAACACTTATATACATACATCGAAAACTTTACAATTAAAAGCGGGATACTTCATTCAAAAACAATTAGTATTTTGATTACACAAGAGCTAACAAAAGAACGTTTACACCAGCTCAACCCTTTTCTCAAAATCACGGCTCAAAGTGTGGTTCCCTGTAAGGAAAATAAAGATAATGGGAAGGGGGTGAGCTTACGCTCAATGAGGTACCAAAATAATAGCAAGTAAGAATCATGGAACTTCATATTCAATTAGTCACATATGCAAATCAAATAAAGAAATGAACAACACCATAGATAGAAAGGATACGGGTGGCTCTCAGGAGCCAAATTCCTATTTGCTTCACCGAAGCTTGATCAAATAATAGTTGACACTCTGTCAACTTCCAAATAAAGTAACCAGTCTAGTCCAGTAGAGCACCACTTTACACTAAAATCACATTCACCACATATACCCCTTACCGGGCCCGAACACCTCAACAGAAATAGAAGTGGTAATACTCGAGTATATCGGAATCAAGAGTCTCAATACCCAAAAATTCCTAGAAACAGACTACAGTGGTTCATTATCTAATCAACCAAGCCCTTGCCGGTCCGACTCAAGTAACTAGCCACAGGTTTTGAGCTTAGGGGTCACAGAAAGGTCGTTGGATACCAGCCTCCAAACGACGTCCGAACAGACTCAGATACAGATAACAGAATACACACAGTAAATAGACATACAGACAGATAAGAGAACGAGTGTGATAAAGTACACCCTCGTCTCACACAGAATAAACAGATAGTATAATCCTTCAAATCCAGATTTCAGGTACAGAAACCAAGTTAAGCAACAAATGAGAGGAGTGGTACACTCACCAGTTCCAATACAGATACTTCAAAAGTTTTTATCCAAAGTGGCTTTAATCGCCAAGAAACCCTAAAATAATCAAGATAAAACAATTATAGTTCGCATATCCACAAACCCAGTACATGGAATGCATAAATGAGGCTCGACTACATGTCATACGCCTTTCCAGGTTAAGTACTAGTACAAAAGAATAAAAATATGAATTTTGAGTAAAAAGATAACAGTTGGTCCTAGGGTTACAAACAACCCCCAAAACCCTTCATTTTTATTAAGATCAACTCAACTTGAAGGAATCGCGTAGCGCTAAAATTTTGGGTAGCATGCCCTCTGTATTTACCAACTTTCCAGCCATTTATGGCTTCATTGTTTTCCTCAGTCAATCCTAAAGTCACACACAAAATAATCTCATTTCAATAGCCATTCAATAGGCTCAAAGTCGTACAAGTACAAATTCAAGCTAGGAAAATGTCCGGAAATGAAGTTTAAGTCAGAAAACAAAAGACAGATTTGACGTCACTTAGCGGAGTAGACACAGCTGAAGCTACGCTTATCGGATTGGGGTGCAATTTATACTATTTCGAACCTAAGATAAAGACCTACAACTTTGATGAAGACCACTCAGTCCAGTTCGTAGTGTATCCAGGTCAAAATTTCAAATTACAAAACCAGCATCTCACAATCAGACTAGTTAACCGCACTATGATTAAACGACAATAACTCAGGCTACCGAAGTCCGATTGATGTGTATCTTATGGCGTTTCGAAGCCAATACATATATCTACATTTCTTATGAAGGTTCCAAAGCTAAATCATGCATTTTTAGAGTCAAAAATTGAAATCTCCACGAAGATAGAAAACTGTCCACGAAACAGGGCTTATGGGTAGTCAAGGGTATATCAATCATTTTGCATGCTATAGTGCTCTGATAGAGCTGAAATTTTACATAAAACTATAAAACATCATTTTCTACAACTTTCATGTTTTGTACTAAGCCTAATTCGGCCTCTAACATGGTCAAAGAGAACCGGGCAGAACAGGGCAAATTGGAAACCTTAAAACTGAAATTTATGCACTCTAGCTGAAATTCTTTGAAGGCAAGCAAAACTAGCATTTTCAAGCTCAAAATTACTCATGACAACTACCAAATCATGGCCAAACATCAATCATCATATGAGGACAGAAAATTTACTATAAAAACTGAAATTCACCATGCCCCTACTTTAAACCATAAACTTGTCCACAAAGCTACATATTTAACCTCTCCAATCCACTAATTGACAATTATCAAGAGTAAAAGGTAATTTCTAGGGAATTTACCTTGAAAATAGAGAAAAGATGATAGCTTAGGGTTTCTTCTACAGAAATCACTCCACCAAGACCTTTGTTCCTCCTTAATAAGCACTTATATGGTGTAGTTTCCAAAACTAACAGTTAAAACTCAAGATTCAAGCATGGAATGGAGGATGAAGTTGAGGTTTTCTCTCTTTCTTTTCTAGCTAAGGAAGTCGGCCAAGAGGAAGAAAGAAATGAAGAAATTTGTCCAATTTTTTTCCAAGATAAAGATCAAAAAATCTTGGTCAAAAGTCAAGGTCTAATGGTTTTGTGACAAATGGTCCTTTAGGGTTTTAATCTTATCTTTTTGTCTACCAATGGTAATTTATCTAACTAACCTCTAATTGACTCTTAGCACCTTGTACAATAATATTCCTTTATACAAAACTTCAATTAATCGGCAAAAATTTATCGCACTTAGCGCACTAGCGGGCCCCATATCCATAATACGCTTCAAACTTAAATGAACTAACTTAATCTAGGAAAATGATTTAAAAACTCTACTCACTTATAAAATGTCTGAAAAAATAAATATAATATGGTATAATGAAGAAAATGCATATGAGAAAATAAAATAAAATAATATAAAAATAAGAAAAATTTACAGGTCCTCACAACTAGCGCGAGTACAATCATAAAATTTCAAAAACTAGACTATGCTAGTCTGTACCAGTCTCACGTTCTCGCTCGTATCCCCTGTAAGGAAAACAAATGGTGTGGAATGAGTTAAAAGCCCAGTGAGGTTCCAAATAGCAAGTTGACCATTATTCAAAAGTACATGGATCAACGTAGCAAAATAGTGAGCATAACAAATTCATAAAAGTGAGCAATAACAATTCAGGTAGCAAATCTCAAAATGAGCAAGTATAAAGTTTTTCAAAAGAAGTAATAACCCGATAAGTAACAATCATGTCAAAGTATAAGGATACGGGTGGCTCTCAAGAGCCAAGTTCTCCTTTGCTTCACAAGAGCTTGATCAAGTAGTAGTTGACACTTCGTCAACTTTCAAGTAAAGTAACCAGTCCAGTGGAGCACCACTTAGCTACAATCTCCGTCCACTATCCAAACTCCCTACTGGGTCCAAAATCCTCAATAAACACTGGTGGTAATACTCGAGCATACCGATTAGTCGAGAAGATAACACTCCACTTGACAACACTAGATATCCATCGTTCATTATCTAATCGACCAAGCCCTTGCCGGCTCGACTTGATTAACTAGCCAGTGGGGTTTGGGTCCCCAAGAAGTCGATGAGATAACATCTCCAATCGATGGAATCAAGATGAAAGTACGGAGACGAGAATGAGAGGCACCTCCCATTCGGATTGAGTGTGGTACATGCTGCCGCTCAGCACTTACAAGTCAAGCACAAGTATATCAAGTCAATTGCAACAATAAACAAATACATATCTCATTAGGACAAGTGCGATAAAGTATACCCTTGCTCGATCATAGCAATCAAATATCATTCGATCACATTGGTCAAGTATTGAAAACAAGTGTCAAGTTCAATCAGGTATTTGGAAGCACTCACCAAAGGTCTAGTCTTTTCAAAATCATGTTCAGGTCCAACTCCTTGGTTGGAGTCCAAATCTACGATAAAATATCATTTAAGAGTTTAAAATCCACTAGGATTCAAAACATAGGAGTTTCACTTCAAGAAGATCAAGTAAATGAAACTTGTTTAAGTAGTAGTCATATTATTTCTTAAACTCTCGAAAATTCATGCTCGCTCTTTTACTTTCGGTAAGGAAGGGATTAAAACTTTAGAATCCCCATTTGAGTCGAAAAGACGAGGAAAATGTATTTCTATTTTTCCAAGGGTACGACTTTCGGCCAAATTCCAGCTTATATACCTCTACGAAAAAAGACTCGAATACCCTAGACAATTCAAGTGCAATTCGACCTCAATTCTTTGCTCGAGTCGCAAGTACATCCGCCTAACTTTCGAGTGAAAATTTGGGCGGCATGCCCCTTGTATTTAGCTATTTTCCAACCATTTATTTCTTTATTATTTTCCTCAAATCAGCCCCAAAGTCACACACAAGTAATGTTACCACCATATCCCTTCAATTAGGCTCCAAAATAAAACAATTACAACACAAGTCTTAACAAGGCAACTGGAAATCAAGTTTAAAGGCAAATAGCTAAATGACAGATTTGACGTCTCTTGGTGTTTCGGGCACAATGGATGCTAAGTTTATCGGATTGGTGCACATTTTATACCATTTCAAAGCTAAGACAGAGAATGACAAATCATATGAAGACATCAACAGCCAATTCGTCCATTTTCAAGGTCAAAATGTGACATCTCTGAGGAAAACAGAAACTGTCCGCAAAACTGTACATTTGGCAGTCAAGGGTATTTTTGTCATTTCACATGTTACAGTACTCAGATTGAGCTGAAAATTTTTGGTAGCTATATAACATCATTTTCTACAACTTTCATGTTTTGACCGAAGCCTAATTAGGCCTCTAACATGGACGAATTAAACAGGTCAGAAGCTAAACAGGTTAGTTTCAATTTCTGGAATTTGAATTTCCTCTAGAATTTCATATCTAGTAAGCATTCAATCATCAAAACCAACAATTACTAACTCTATAACATCCATTACTAGGTAAATAACTATAATCAAGGCTAAAAATGTAAACCCTAGCTAAACATCCACCATATCAATGAAAACTACTTAAATGACCTTCATTAGCCAAGAATAGGAGTTTCGATCCAAACTTAAACATGATTAAGGAAGAGAAATAAGAAAGACTGTAACAGCCCCACTTTCCCCTAAGGCGAACCAGAGGGAATAGCGGACTGCCTGCCCAACTCTCGCCAGGACTACGGATCAGTTCACGTCGATCTAATACGTTCCGGAACATACCCACGCGCGTAAACAAGCCACAAGAACCAAAATAACAAAATCATAAGAAAAATGAAAACGATGACTCATGCCTGGAATAGTGGAATCCGAGATCCCACCAAACCTTAATACATAGCCATTCAACACTTACAACCACATCGGCATGTCAAAAACTATTCATCATAGGCATACAAGGTTCGGTTTGCCAATCCAAAAGATGAACCCAACATATATTAGGGTTTCATGCAAAGAGCTATCAAAATAGACATATACATGGCTCAATTTGCCAACCAACAAGTATGAGCTTCCAAAAGTGATTATTTTCCTGTAAGGAAAACAAATGGAATGGTGTGAGCTAAAGCTCAGTGAGCAACTATCACACAATCAACCAAGATCACTTAAGCATAATCGTTCATTGCAAATATTCAAATAAGAAGCAAAACAAATCGGTAAAAGGATACGGTCGGCTCTCAGGAGCCCATTTCCACGCTTACATTCTTGATCCAAACTCATTGACCCTCCGTCAATGTTAAAAGTACCAAACCGTAGACCTCTCTTCACTTCCATTCCTTCCACCCAACATACCCCAACCGGGCCCGCACTCCAAACAGTAGCTTTAGGTGATACTCGAGTACACCGGAACCAAGGGTCTCATTACCACAAGATTCCCATTTCAGTCCCCGTGGCTAGTCAATTTTCACGACCAAGCCCTCGCTGGCTCGATTCAAGTGAATGCCAACGGGGTCGAGCTCAGTACAGTAGGGCCGTTGGATACTCGTCCAACCGACACCCAAACAATATCAGTACAGTCATTCATAAAGCAGTACAGTAAGACAGTGAAACAGTACACAGTCGTTCACAAGCATAAAAGGAATGAGGGCGGTCAAGTACACCCTCACCCTAATCATTTCCAATAGCCAAACAAGCCTTCAAGGCATCACAATCACATATAGCAAAGCCACTTTATAAATCCAAGTGAGTAGTATACTCACCAAGTAAGCAAGTGAGGTTTCATGCACCGTCGTCCCTAGTACGTCGTGCACTAACGTCACGCCCTAGAATATGTAAACAAATACCATAAGACTCGATAACGAGTCATAAATCCAAGCCAAACACAACCCCAATAGGGTTTCATATGCATATATAGGTATATAAGCAAACCAGAAAATCAAGACATGGAACTCATTTGTCCCAACAACAAAAACAGTTTTTGGCCTCCAAATGCGGTAATGGCACAAAATGCGCTACGCTTATTGGATGAGGGCGTAAGACCCACCATCTCGAAGCTCAAAGACAGGGATACAACAATGTAGAAGGCCTCTCAGTCCAAATCCTAGCACAACTAGGTCAAACATGCAGAAAACCAACCCAGAACCGTAATTGCAGGTTCACAAATCACACAAAACTGTAATCAGTCCAAGTCAGTCTATACAGGTCCAAATGCATTGATTCCAAAGGCATATGAAAGCTAAGACATCAAGCTACATTTCATCAGAAGAGACCAACAACGAAATCCAAACCAATTCCGGTCAAAACAGACAATTACTATCGCAGTTCGCACATTCTGTTCACCCAGAACAGCAACAGTAAAAACGGCATAACTCACTCTACACTACTCCAAATGCCCTGAACTTTTTCAGACACTTCAAACTCACCAATACCTACAACTTTCATGTTTTGATCAAAGTCCAATTCGGCCTCTATCTATGACCTAAAATTTCAGACAGATTAGGGGTTCATGAACCCTAACTTTTCACATTTCATTCCAAACCCAAAATTGATTGCATTTTCCTATCATATGCACCTACTAGAGCCAAAGCCCCTTATTACCAACCATCAAAAACAACCACACCATCATGATCATATGAAACCAGAAAATTCCCAAAAAAAAATAAAAACTCAACCAAATCACTTCAAACCAAGAAATAAACCACAATTTCTAACACCATAGCCACCATTAGGCATAAATTCAACATCATTAGATATAGGAGGGTGTTCATATACCACTTACCAAGTAACCAAGAGAGAGGAAGATGTTGGACACCTTAAGTCTTCAAACAAACTTCACTAAACTACTTCCTAGCACCCAAGGAAGGAATTTTATGGAGTAAAAACTAATTTAAGCAAGTAGTTTGGATGATTTGAGCTAGGAATTTGCCAAGATGTTGAAGAGTTTTGTCTTTCTTCTTGCTAGAGAGGTTCGGCCATCAAGGAGTGCAAAATGGTAAGTTTTTTGTGAATTTTGAAGATATTTAATCCATAAGTCAAAAGGTCAAAACCATGAATAGTAAATCATAAAGTCCACCCAATAGAAAAATGACACATGGCATCTCATTAAATGCAATTCAATCCTTTCTTTTCTCTCTCACATCAATCACCTCACACTCCTTTACTTATCCATTAACACCCGATAAATTTCACAGTATCCGAAACTTAATCTTATTGGCCGAATTTTTTCGAACTTTTCACACTAGTGGGTCCCACGTCCATATTCGATCCGTAATTTCTCAAAAACTACCCAATGCTAGAAAAATCATCTAAAAACTATAATTACTCATAAAATCCACCAAGAAAATATTCCTAGGCCAGAAAATGCAGAAAACATGCAATTAAAGGGGAAAACCCTAGGAAAAATATTAGGGAATTTACGGGTTCTCACACTCTCTCCCCCTTAAAAGAATGTCGTCCTCGACATTCTAACTCCTATATAACGCTGGTCAAGATATCGCTCAGGAACCAATCAAGCAGTAGAATTCCATCTCTTCTAACTCGTATTCACCAGGTCCAATTTGTTTTTCCCAAAGTCAGTCAAATACTAAGAAACATTCTAATCTTACTTATCACAATTCACGATCTTGTAAATCACTTATCACATTCAAGTACTAAATATCACGCCAATCCAACTTATCAAATAGTCATGGTCCAGTGGTCCAGTAAGGAGTTAATCGCGTAACCAGATAAAACAGGCAAAAGGCTTGAAAGCGGACGTAAAGTCCCAGATAATTGGAAGAAATTCAGGGTATAACGAAGCTTCAAATCAAAATTCATCCCTGGTGGTGCTGGATAACACAACAAGCTAGCACAACGGCTATGCTTCACCAAAGAATTTCAGTTCAGTAAGTTGGCCCTGGTGGTGCTGGACAACACAACAAGCTAGCACAACGGCTAAACTTCACCAGAGAGCCTCCGTTCAAGTATTTCATCCCTGGTGGTGCTGGACAACACAACAGGCATGCCTCGCCAGAGAATGGCGGTGCTGGACAACACAACAGGCAATGCCCCACCAGAGAGGTTCAGTTCAACCGCTACAGAAAAGTAGTAGCCGGTCTACAACCACATGAATACGAATAAGTTCAAGAGTAGGGTCAAAGCAGTGTTCAATCAATAAGTTCAAAAGCAGAGCCAATTTCTTCAGGTTCATAGTGCGCGAGTACGAAGAAGTTCAAAAGCAGGGTCAAATATTACAAGTTCAGGGAGCATGAACACAAGTTCAAGTTCAAGGATCATAAGTACAGGTAGGAACAGACTGGCCTAACCTCTGTCCAGCAATTCACATTCTTAAGCAGTCACAAATCCTAGTCCACATTCCATATATTCAGTCAAATGAGGTCCACTAAGGATACGTAAGGCACCTTAGCCTAAACAGGTTCAAGTTGCAAGTAAGCTCAATCTCATCGGTCTCAGGCAGTTCAAGATTGTTCACCAAACCAACAAAATACTACTGGAGAGTGCAAACTTCCTAAAATTGAAATATGGTCACAGAACCAATCATCATATATGTTGCGCACAAAAAAATCTCACCAAGTTCCCGACTAGGTTAATCCTTAATACACTGGTAGATCTGATCTTCGGGTTTATTCTCGATTCATTTTCAGTACTAGGGACCTTTTCCATTCCTGCTGCCCTACTTAATAGAAGTCTATAATCACAGAACAAGGCATATTTAAGCACGAGCTAACAATTATACAAGACATATACACCGGACAAGACATATACAAGGTATAAAAATTTGTTTGAATCGGAACATGATTCTTTACAGGTATCAAAAATTATAGCACGAGCTAAAGTCACAAAATAAGGCCAATATGTCACAGATAAAAGCTCATGTAAGCAGGAGACCAAAGCCTCAGGACGTGCACCACCCTTCCTAGGCTATAGTTAAACCCAAGGGTCCAATTATTGCTAATTTCAATCAAATCACCTACCCTTACGATATCCAATCAATCCATAACACCAGTTGAAACCAAAGGTTATCCTTTCGAAGTTCAAAGTTCAAAATCTGGAATAAACAAGCGACTAGCAAAAATACCATCATCTTCAAGAATAACCAATCTTAGGTTCTATAGTAAAGTCTCAAGTTCCAAGTTCAAACCCAAGAAACAAGTACAGCTGGCTAACTTACGTGTCAAATAAAACCAAGTCACTTCACACTAACCCCATGCTCTTGCATGCGGTTACTTTATATCTCAAAGTCCCTCAGTCCGTACACTTAAAGATAGGTTTACCCTTCTAGAAAGTCAAGAATTTTAAACCATAAGTAAAGTATATAAAGTAACCCGAAACTTATCAAGTTCAGGAGTTTCATTATAATTCCAATAACTCGCCATTCTTTCGAAAACTCAAGATATATTTGTTTTTCATGTAAAGCAGAGACAAATTCAAGTGCGAGAATATGCCGGTCTACAATCAAGGAGAAAACTTAGTTTAGAAAATTTTAACCGTATCCACCCACCATACACAAAATTCAACAACTCATCAGTTATTCAAGTAAAATTCACATTTTTTTTTGTTTTTTTTGTTTTTTACTAAAATCGGCAAATCATCGCTTGCAAATATCTAGGAAGTATACAGGCAGAAAATGCATTTTATTCATTTGATATTCTTTTATCTTGGTTCAAAATCATCATACGTGGAGGTTGGCCAACAAATTTCGGTCTCTTAACCCCCATAGCCAGTAATATAAATACCTCAACTCTTGCCATGCTTCGAGGTATAAGGATAATTCAAAGGCGTCTAATCTTTCACTACAATTCTCTCATCCCATATTTTCCTTCCATATAAATCCCAAGTAAGAAACTCCCAAATAATCAATTTCTTTAACCCCTAGGATACGATAGATCCTCGTTACATAATATTCAAATTAATCTCACAGTCAGGCATCCTAATCTTTCACTCTAGGATACGCTACAGAGATCTGAAGCCTAAGCTCTGATACCAATTGTAACAGCCCCACTTTCCCCTAAGGCGAACCAAAGGGGTTAGCGGACTGCCTGCCCAGCTCTCGCCAGGACTACGGATCAGTTCACGTCGATCTAATACGTTCCGGAACATACCCACGCGCGTAAACAAGCCACAAGAACCAAAATAACAAAATCATAAGAAAAATGAAAACGATGACTCATGCCTGGAATAGTGGAATCCGAGATCCCACCAAACCTTAATACATAGCCATTCAACATTTACAACCACATCGGCATGTCAAAAACTATTCATCATAGGCATACAAGGTTCGGTTTGCCAGTGCAAAAGATGAACCCAACATACATTAGGGTTTCATGCAAAGAGCTATCAAAATAGACATATACATGGCTCAATTTGGCAACCAACAAGTATGAGCTTCCAAAAGTGATTATTTTCCTGTAAGGAAAACAAATGGAATGGTGTGAGCTAAAGCTCAGTGAGCAACTATCACACAATCAACCAAGATCACTTATGCATAATCGTTCATTGCAAATATTCAAATAAGAAGCAAAACAAATCGGTAAAAGGATACGGTCGGCTCTCAGGAGCCCATTTCCACGCTTACATTCTTGATCCAAACTCATTGACCCTCCGTCAATGTTAAAAGTACCAAACCGTAGACCTCTCTTCACTTCCATTCCTTCCACCCAACATACCCCAACCGGGCCCGCACTCCAAGCAGTAACTTTAGGTGATACTCGAGTACACCGGAACCAAGGGTCTCATTACCACAAGATTCTCATTTCAGTCCCCGTGGCTAGTCAATTTTCACGATCAAGCCCTCGCTGGCTCGATTCGAGTGACTCCCAACGGGGTTGAGCTCAGTAGTACAGTAGGGTCGTTGGATACTCGTCCAACCGACACCCAAACAATATCAGTACAGTCATTCATAAAGCAGTACAGTAAGACAGTGAAACAGTACACAGTCGTTCACAAGCATAAAAGGAATGAGGGCGGTCAAGTACACCCTCACCCTAATCATTTCCAATAGCCAAACAAGCCTTCAAGGCATCAAATCACATATAGCAAAGCCACTTTATAAATCCAAGTGAGTAGTATACTCACCAAGTAAGCAAATGAGGTTTCATGCACCGTCGTCCCTAGTACGTCGTGCACTAACGTCACGCCCTAGAATATGTAAACAAATACCATAAGACTCGATAACGAGTCATAAATCCAAGCCAAACACAACCCCAATAGGGTTTCATATGCATATATAGGTATATAAGCAAACCAGAAAATCAAGACATGGAACTCATTTGTCCCAACAACAAAAACAGTTTTTGGCCTCCAAATGCGGTAATGGCACAAAATGCGCTACGCTTATTGGATGAGGGCGTAAGACCCACCGTTTCGAAGCTATGAAACAGGGCTAAAACAATGAATAAGGCCTCTCAGTCCAAATCCTAGCACAACTAGGTCAAAAATGCAGAAAACCAAGCCAGAACCGTAATTGCAGGTTCCCAAATCACACAAAACTGTAATCAGTCCAATTCAGTCTATACAGGTCCAAATGCATTGATTCCAAAGGCATATGAAAGCTAAGACATCAAGCTACATTTCATCAGAAGACACCAACAACCAAATCCAAACCAATTCCAGTCAAAACAGACAATTACTATCGCAGTTCGCACATTCTGTTCACCAAAAACAGCAACAGTAAAAACGGCATAACTCACTCTATACTACTCCAAATGCCCTGAAATTGTTCAGGCACTTCATACTCATCAATACCTACAACTTTCATGTTTTGAGCAAAGTCCAATTCGGCCTCTATCTATGACCTAAAATTTCGGACAGATTAGGGGTTCATGAACCCTAACTTTTCACATTTCATTCCAAACCCAAAATTGATTGCATTTATCAACAATTCACACCCACTAGAGTCAAAGCCCCTTATTACCAACCATCAAAAACAACCACACCATCAAGATCATATGAAACCAGAAAATTCCTCAAAAAATAAAAAACTCAACCAAATCACTTCAAACCAAGAAATAAATCACATATACCATCACCCAAGCTACTTCTAAGCATAACATAAACATCATTAGGTGTAGTAGGGTGTTCAAGCATCACTTACCAAGAAATTAAGAGAGAGGAAGATGTTGGACACCTTAAGTCTTCAAACAAACTTCACTAAACTACTTCCTAGCACCCAAGGAAGGAATTTTATGGAGTAAAAACTAATTTAAGCAAGTAGTTTGGATGATTTGAGCTAGGAATTTGCCAAGATGTTGAAGAGTTTTGTCTTTCTTCTTGCTAGAGAGGTTCGGCCATCAAGGGGTGAAAAATGGTAAGTTTTTTGTGAATTTTGAAGATATTTAATCCATAAGTCAAAAGGTCAAAACCATGAATAGTAAATCATAAAGTCCACCCAATAGAAAAATGACACATGGCATCTCATTAAATGCAATTCAATCCTTTCTTTTCTCTCTCACATCAATCACCTCACACTCCTTTACTTATCCATTAACACCCGATAAATTTCACAGTATCCGAAACTTAATCTTATTGGCCGAATTTTTCCGAACTTTTCACACTAGTGGGTCCCACGTCCATATTCGATCCGTAATTTCTCAAAAACTACCCAATGCTAGAAAAATCATCTACAAACTATAATTACTCATAAAATCCACCAAGAAAATATTCCTAGGCCAGAAAATGCAGAAAACATGCAATTAAAGGGGAAAACCCTAGGAAAAATATTAGGGAATTTACGGGTTCTCACACTCTCTCCCCCTTAAAAGAATGTCGTCCTCGACATTCTAACTCCTATATAACGCCGGTCAAGATATCGCTCAAGAACCAATCAAGCAGTAGAATTCCATCTCTTCTAACTCGTATTCACCAGGTCCAATTTGTTTTTCCCAAAGTCAGTCAAATACTAAGAAACATTATAATCTTACTTATCACAATTCACGATCTTGTAAATCACTTATCACATTCAAGTACTAAATATCACGCCAATCCAACTTATCAAATAGTCATGGTCCAGTGGTCCAGTAGGGAGTTAATCGCGTAACCAGATAAAACAGGCAAAAGGCTTGAAATCGGACGTAATGTCCCAGATATTTGGAAGAAATTCAGGGTATAGTGAAGCTTCAAATCAAAATTCATCCCTGGTGGTGCTGGACAACACAACAAGCTAGCACAACGGCTATGCTTCACCAAAGAATTTCAGTTCAGTAAGTTGGCCCTGGTGGTGCTGGACAACACAACAAGCTAGCACAACGGCTAAACTTCACCAGAGAGCCTCCGTTCAAGTATTTCATCCCTGGTGGTGCTGGACAACACAACAGGCATGCCTCGCCAGAGAATGGCGGTGCTGGACAACACAACAGGCAATGCCCCACCAGAGAGGTTCAGTTCAACCGCTACAGAAAAGTAGTAGCCGGTCTACAACCACATGAATACGAATAAGTTCAAGAGTAGGGTCAAAGCAGTGTTCAATCAATAAGTTCAAAAGCAGAGCCAATTTCTTCAGGTTCATAGTGCGCGAGTACGAAGAAGTTCAAAAGCAGGGTCAAATATTACAAGTTCAGGGAGCATGAACACAAGTTCAAGTTCAAGGATCATAAGTACAGGTAGGAACAGACTGGCCTAACCTCTGTCCAGCAATTCACATTCTTAAGCAGTCACAAATCCTAGTCCACATTCCATATATTCAGTCAAATGAGGTCCACTAAGGATACGTAAGGCACCTTAGCCTAAACAGGTTCAAGTTGCAAGTAAGCTCAATCTCATCGGTCTCAGGCAGTTCAAGATTGTTCACCAAACCAACAAAATACTACTGGAGAGTGCAAACTTCCTAAAATTGAAATATGGTCACAGAACCAATCATCATATATGTTGCGCACAAAAAAATCTCACCAAGTTCCCGACTAGGTTAATCCTTAATACACTGGTAGATCTGATCTTCGGGTTTATTCTCGATTCATTTTCAGTACTAGGGACCTTTTCCATTCCTGCTGCCCTACTTAATAGAAGTCTATAATCACAGAACAAGGCATATTTAAGCACGAGCTAACAATTATACAAGACATATACACCGGACAAGACATATACAAGGTATAAAAATTTGTTTGAATCGGAACATGATTCTTTACAGGTATCAAAAATTATAGCACGAGCTAAAAGTCACAAAATAAGGCCAATATGTCACAGATAAAAGCTCATGTAAGCAGGAGACCAAAGCCTCAGGACGTGCACCACCCTTCCTAGGCTATAGTTAAACCCAAGGGTCCAATTATTGCTAATTGCAATCAAATCACCTACCCTTACGATATCCAATCAATCCATAACACCAGTTGAAACCAAAGGGTATCCTTTCGAAGTTCAAAGTTCAAAATCTGGAATAAACAAGCGACTAGCAAAAATACCATCATCTTCAAGAATAACCAATCTTAGGTTCTATAGTAAAGTCTCAAGTTCCAAGTTCAAACCCAAGAAACAAGTACAGCTGGCTAACTTACGTGTCAAATAAAACCAAGTCACTTCACACTAACCCCGTGCTCTTGAATGCGGTTACTTTATATCTCAAAGTCCCTCAGTCCGTACACTTAAAGATAGGTTTACCCTTCTAGAAAGTCAAGAATTTTAAACCATAAGTAAAGTATATAAAGTAACCCGAAACTTATCAAGTTCAGGAGTTTCATTATAATTCCAATAACTCGCCATTCTTTCGAAAACTCAAGATATATTTGTTTTTCATGTAAATCAGAGACAAATTCAAGTGCGAGAATATGCCGGTCTACAATCAAGGAGAAAACTTAGTTTAGAAAATTTTAACCGTATCCACCCACCATACACAAAATTCAACAACTCATCAGTTATTCAAGTAAAATTCACATTTTTTTTTGTTTTTTTTGTTTTTTACTAAAATCGGCAAATCATCGCTTGCAAATATCTAGGAAGTATACAGGCAGAAAATGCATTTTATTCATTTGATATTCTTTTATCTTGGTTCAAAATCATCATACGTGGAGGTTGGCCAACAAATTTCGGTCTCTTAACCCCAATAGCCAGTAATATAAATACCTCAACTCTTGCCATGCTTCGAGGTATAAGGATAATTCAAAGGCGTCTAATCTTTCACTACAATTCTCTCATCCCATATTTTCCTTCCATAGAAATCCCAAGTAAGAAACTCCCACATAATCAATTTCTGTAACCCCTAGGATACGATAGATCCTCGTTACATAATATTCAAATTAATCTCACAGTCAGGCATCCTAATCTTTCACTCTAGGATACGCTACAGAGATCTGAAGCCTAAGCTCTGATACCAATTGTAACAGCCCCACTTTCCCCTAAGGCTAACCAAAGGGGTTAGCGGACTGCCTGCCCAGCTCTCGCCAGGACTACGGATCAGTTCACGTCGATCTAATACGTTCCGGAACATACCCACGCGCGTAAACAAGTCAAAATCACAAAATAAAAAAATGAAAATTGAAACCGATGATGAACAGTACCGGCCATGTCCGAATCCGGATACTAGGCCGAGAGTAGCCAAATTTTTCTTTTGCCGTTTGAAATACAAGTTAATCCGAAACCCAACCAAATGTCAACCAAACATATATACAGTGAAATGTAACATTTACAAGCCAAAAGCCAAAGCGGCATATCAAAACGATTCATCATGGATATACATGATCGGTTTGCCAACCAAAAGAAATTGAACCCAATACACATTAGGGTTTCATGCAAGGAGCTAGTCAAAATAAACATATACATGGCTCAATTTGGCAACCAACAAGTATGAGCTTCCAAAAGTGATTATTTTCCTGTAAGGAAAACAAATGGAATGGTGTGAGCTAAAGCTCAGTGAGCAACTATCACACAATCAACCAAGATCACTTAAGCATAATCGTTCATTGCAAATATTCAAATAAGAAGCAAAACAAATCGGTAAAAGGATACGAACGGCTCTCAAGAGCCCATTTCCACGCTTACATTCTTGATCGAACTTCATTGACCCTCCGTCAATGTTAAAAGTACCAAACCGTAGACCTCACTTCACTTCCATTCCTTCCACCCAACATACCCCAACCGGGCCCGCACTCCAAGCAGTAACTTTAGGTGATACTCGAGTACACCGGAACCAAGGGTCTCATTACCACAAGATTCTCATTTCAGTCCTCGTGGCTAGTCAATTTTCACGACCAAGCCCTCGCTGGCTCGATTCGAGTGACTCCCAACGGGGTTGAGCTCAGTAGTACAGTAGGGTCGTTGGATACTCGTCCAACCGACACCCAAACCAATATCAGTAGCAGTCATTCATAAAGGCAGTACGAGTAAGACAAGTGAAACAGTACACAGTCGTTCAGCAAGAAAGCATAAAAGGATGAGCGGTCGGTCCAAGTAGCACCCTACACCTAATCAATTTCCAATAGCCAAACAAAGTGCCTGTCAAGGCATCACAATCACATATAGCAAAGCCCACTTATAAATCCAAGTGAGTAGTAATACCTCACCAAGTAAGCAAGTGAAGGTTTCATGGCACCCGTCGTCGCCTAGTAACGTCGTGCAGCTAACGTCACGCCCTAGAATATGTAAACAAATACATAGAAAGACTCGATAACGAGTCTAAATCCAAGCCAAACCCACTGGTGAGGACTCGGCAAAAAACTAATTATTTATGCCTAAATCAGGGATTAATAATTACTTTATGTGATGTTATTTCCGAAGGAATATTTCTAGTCTTATTAGAGCCTAAAGTAATGGTAATATAATTCGTTATATAATATTATTGTATCGTTCGGATTATTTCTAGCGTTTCGTAAAAATAGTGAATAGTACTTGGAGATTTTATCCGCGTAGTAGCACAATAAGCTTGGAATATTAGAGACTTGTACTATGGTACTAAAATAGGTAATCTTAAGTATAAATATTCAAGTGATAGTTAGTAGTGCAATCGTTATAAGAATTTTTCGAAAGTTCGCGTTATAGCGGTAAAATTGACGGTACGCGTTTTCACACGCGCGACTTCATTTGAGGGACTTTAGACCTTTATTCCGGGACAATTAAGAGTGAATAATATTTATATTAACATGAGTGCATTAGAGGTTTAGTGTACTAGTGAACCAAACGCTCGAGAAATCGAGTCCAAACGCACCCTAAATTACACTATTTCAAGTTGACTTTGAGGTGCATTTTACACCACACAAAGAATCTTCCTTTGGAAGCCAATTGCATCAGCACACTCTCTCTCTCTTTACCTCACTTGGCCGAACAACAAAGAGGAGAAGAACTCTCCATTTGTTCTTCATTTTTCATCTTCAATCCATGCACCAAAATCCACCCAAATCACACCAAACTTGGAGATCTCTTAGCAAACCACTTGGAGACTACATTTAGCTAACAAAAGGCTGCATCTCACGGTTTCTTTGGAGCTTCAAGAGGGCCGAAATTTTCTGGTCTTGCACACCCAAGGAAGAGGTAATGATCAACCCACAAATTCTTGTCTTTTGGAGGTTATATAGCAAGATCAAACTCATGCATGCACTTAGTTACTTGTTTATGGTGTAAAAATGTGATTGTGGGCTCTTGGTATTCCCACACTTGAGTTGTTGTTGCTGATGTGATGATTAATGGTGATTATATTGTTGGTTTAGTGATTTTAATGATGCATTAGTGATGGGTAATTAGTGGAAACTTCATTGGGTGTAAGAAGCTAAACTTTCCGATTTTGCCCCTGCCATGTTCGGCCATTTCCAGGCCAAATCTTAATGGTTTAATGGCTTGAATTGGATGTTTATAGGATGTATTAGATGTGTGAAAAATTTCATTGGAAAATATTGAGGTTTAATGGAGCAAATGAATTTTTTTTCCGAAACCAGCAAATCTGGAAATCTGTCCCGTAATGCACTGTCCAGCGTTGGTATTTTGGCTATAACTCTGTCCTCGGATGTCGAAATCATGTGCCGTCGGTGGCGTTTGAAACTAGACATTCCTAGCTTTAATTTGGTATAAAATGCACGTTCTGATTCTCTGTGAGCAAGCCGAACCAAATGTTTTAAGTTCGCTGTCCTGTTGCTCTGCTCCTCTGGAATGAAGTGTACAGGCAGCAACTTGATGCCCGAATTTGAACCAGATGGGTGCCGAATTTGGGAATGACTTCTTCTGTGATATTTTAGTACTATGAATGTATTTTCCAACGGCGTAAGCCATGCTCAATTTCGAGCTATATTGACTGAGTTGTGACTGAAACAAGTGGACTGCTCTGTTTTGGAAAACCCTAACGTTTGGACTGGTTTGGAACCAAATCTTGTAGTGAACTTGTTAGTTGATGTTTTTGATATTAAACATTTACCAAAGATATTATGGGTGTATCTTAGACCCTCATTTTACAAATGAACCATGGTTGGATAACCTTCTTGGTTGAACGATTGGAAATTTGGGAAATGAAAGTCAAAGGCAGAATGCCTTAGGAATTTTCTTGAACTTCGGTTGGCTCATTAACTAC